>NC_091293.1:83020925-83197742 GCF_038502225.1 Cherax quadricarinatus | reverse complement strand
CATCACCTGGTGGTGAGTGTTGTTATATGGGTTGCTTTCATTGTGAGGTGAAGTAGTAAGCCAGGGGAAGGCCTCAGTCAGTGGACCAAGAGCTTCATTTAATGGATAAGTCAGCTGAAGATGAGTCCCACTGAATGAGTGTACCTGCGACTAAGTCCCAAGTTAGGAGAATTTTTCCCAATGTTCCTGAGAAAGAAAGTATTATTAAAATATTTGCAAAGGGCTATTAAATTATCTAGGCAGAACATTTGGTTTAAATTTTCATCATTTGTAGCTGACAGCACCAGTACGCTCTCCTGCGAAGAAGTTATAGACCGGGTTAAGCCAACTTAAAGCTTATCTTAACTCCATTATCCAAGAAGTTACAATTATCTTCATAATAACAGCATGTGGCTGAATGTGACAGCCAAACACTCCATATTAAATACGAATCTTACTCTAAATGCCATGATAGACTACAATAAACATAGACATAACATCAGAGAAACATAGCAGACATGAACGGCACAGCCTTCACACCGTTAAGAGTTAAACCAGCAGGACTGGGTGTAAATTATGTCGTATATATTCATTTTTACAATTATTTAATGATTCTTATAATGAATTCAAGCTGTTCACTAATTGAAAGAAAGCATCAATGTCCTCATACCAACACCAGGTAAATCAAATATTTTCTGCCTCATCCTTAAGTGTTGCTGATGCAAGATGAATTTGATGGTGCTGATGAGGCAACATTGTCTCGGTAAACATCAGCAGCGACAAGCAGTAAATACTTGTTGACAAGACAGAGATGTTCTTAATTATGTTGCTGCTACCTCTGTGGTCGATCACCATGTTGTCAGACTATGTTGCTGCTACCTCTGTGGTCGATCACCATGTTGTCAGACTATGTTGCTGCTACCTCTGTGGTCGATCACCATGTTGTCAGACTATGTTGCTGCTACCTATGTGGTCGATCACCATGTTGTCAGACTATGTTGCTGCTACCTATGTGGTCGATCACCATGTTGTCAGACTATGTTGCTGCTACCTCTGTGGTCGATCACCATGTTGTCAGACTATGTTGCTGCTACCTCTGTGGTCGATCACCATGTTGTCAGACTATGTTGCTGCTACCTATGTGGTCGATCACCATGTTGTCAGACTATGTTGCTGCTACCTATGTGGTCGATCACCATGTTGTCAGACTATGTTGCTGCTACCTATGTGGTCGATCACCATGTTGTCAGACTATGTTGCTGCTACCTATGTGGTCGATCACCATGTTGTCAGACTATGGTGCTGCTACCTATGTGGTCGATCACCATGTTGTCAGACTATGTTGCTGCTACCTATGTGGTCGATCACCATGTTGTCAGACTATGGTGCTGCTACCTATGTGGTTGATCATCATGTTGTCAGACTATGTTGCTGCTACCTATGTAGTCGATCACCATGTTGTCAGACTATGTTGCTGCTACCTCTGTGGTCGATCACCATGTTGTCAGACTATGGTGCTGCTACCTATGTGGTCGATCACCATGTTGTCAGACTATGTTGCTGCTACCTCTGTGGTCGATCACCATGTTGTCAGACTATGGTGCTGCTACCTCTGTGGTCGATCATGTGGTCGATCACCATGTTGTCAGTTGTCAGACTATGTTGCTGCTACCTATGTGGTCACCATGATCACCATGTTGCTGCTACCTCTGTGGTCGATCAGACTATGTAGTGCTGCTACCTACCTCTGTCGATCACCATGTCGATCACCAAGTTGTCAGACTATGTTGCTGCTGCCTATGTGGTCGATCACCATGTTGTCACTTCACTTTTTCCAGTCCTTAAGGGATCATTTGATAAATTCAGTAATTTAATAAAATTGCATTGAATTACAAAACTGGTAGATGTATTAACTGGTCATTACAACGCACTTAAAACCTTGGATCAGGGAACACCGCAAGGTGGTAAGCTTCCCACTACATTACTCAAGAAATCGTAATGACACGATTGCAAATAAACCATAGCCCCGGCCGGGATTGAACCCGCGGTCATAGAGTCTCAAAACTCCAGCCCGTCGCGTTAGCCACTAGACCAGCTAGCCACAATAAGATTCATCCAACTAGGTATATTTCTACACCATAGGAAAGTTAGCACAGTTGGATGAATCTTATTGTGGCTAGCTGGTCTAGTGGCTAACGCGACGGGCTGGAGTTTTGAGACTCTATGACCGCGGGTTCAATCCCGGCCGGGGGTATGGTTTCCCACTACATTATTCAAAATTATTGTGAACACTTCCTTCACACTTAACATCGACTTCCAACACCATAATATAACTGCCAAGATATTAAACTACACAGGTGAACTTCTCATGCAAATTAGCGACGCAAGATAGACAATTATCTAACACAAACATCTCAGAGCCAATAACTAGTATTAGTGAGGTTAACTGGAGACATGAGACACACAGTTCTTCTCAAATATCAAATATTAAAACCCAAGCTTTAGCATTATATAAATTCCTAGGTGTTCAAATTACCATAAATCTTTGTAACCCCAATAATAAGATAAGAAACATGCATTAAACAAATGTACGTCTGTTACAGTGTCACTCGTATATATTTCCTTTTTCAAAACCAGTTTGACTATATAACCTTCTGTAAGTGATGCTGTGTTCCTTCCTTAAGTGAACGTGACCTGACCTGACTAGGTTAAAGCATTGGCTTAAGCCAATACTCAGTGGTCAGTCGTCACGTGAGGTCACAGACCCTGAGCTGCTTTGGGGATTAGTGTGGACGGTTACAAAGCATGGCTTGCTTCTGCAGTGTTTTAAAAATTGAGGTTGGAGAGTTGAAGGAGGAGGTCTTGCTTCTCCAGGAGGAGATTAGGAGGCTGAAGGTCCACCTCAATGGGTCTGGGAGAGAGTGTGAGGTGGCTGGAGTTGTGGGGAATGAGGCTTCTAGCAGTGAGGTGCAGTCTGTCTCTCGCTGTGAGGAGGCTGTAGTTGGGGAGGTAGCAACGGCTACCAGCAGTGAGGTGCAGTCCAGCACCTGCTACAAGTGGCGAGTGGTTCACAGTAATGGAAGGCGCATCAGAGTAAGGAAAGTTAAGAGTGAAGATCTGAAGGTAGGAAATCGCTTCTCTGTTCTTCAGGATGAATGTACTTCAGTGGCCAGTGAAGGTAAGGGTACTACTGCCCCTGCTAATGGAGGTAAGTGCATTCTTGTGGTTGGTGACTCTCAGGTAAGATATATTGACCTTGCTTTTTGTAATAGGAATAAGAAGATGAGAGATAGAGTGTGCTTCCCTGGAGCTGGTGTTGGGGACATTGTCAACAGGCTGGATAATATCATGTCAGGTAATGGGAACAAGCCCATTATCTGTCTCAGTGCTGGTGGAAATGATATTGGGAAGGGTAGGAGAGAAGAGCTGCTAGATAAGTACAGGTCAGCTATAGATTTCATTAAGTCTAAGGGAGGGATCCCAATTATATGTAGCATCTTGCCTAGAAAAGGCGTAGGAAATGAATGGTTGTCTAGGGCAATTGGTGTAAATTGCTGGCTAGACAGATACTGCAAGGAACTTGCAATCCCATTCATTGACAACTGGAACAACTTTTATGGCAAACATGATATGTATGCAAGGGATGGGGTACATCTCTCTGGGGCTGGGGTGGTAGCACTTGCAGACTCGATTGAGAAGGCCATTGGTGAAATGCCTATGATTTTAAACTGATGAAAGATAGAGGTATGGGTGTGTGTGGGAAACAAGCAGGTTGCAACACTTGGGTTGGAAACAGTAAATGTATAAAAGGCATTCAGCATGAAGTTATAAATAAAGACAATAGATCAGGTCAGCAAACAAAGGGGGACAGCAGAGGGCAGCAAGGGACTAGCTCCCTTAAGGTTTACTATACTAATAGCGGGAGTGTAAGAAATAAGATAGATGAGCTAAGATTAATTGCAAGTGCAGGAAACATAGATATTATTGCTATAACAGAGACCTGGCTCAATCTGAAAGATAGAGAGATGCCCTCTGAATGTCACATACAAGGCTATAAATTATTCCACACTGACAGGGTCAACAGGAAAGGTGGTGGAGTAGCGATGTATGTCAGAGACAATTTAAATTGTTGTGTTAGACAAGATATTAAATTAGAAGCGTCAGCCACTGAATCTGTTTGGTTACAGCTTCTCGAGGGCCGAGAAAAACTAATTTTGGGTGTGATTTACAGGGCCCCAAATCTTGATAGGGAGTGCAGTAAACTTCTATGGGAAGAAATTCGTAAGGCATCTACATACGAAAATGTTGTGCTAATAAGAACATAAGAACGAAGGAACACTGCAGAAGGCCTACTGGCCCATGCGAGGCAGGTCCAAGTCCCTACCGGCTTAAGCCAATGCACCCAACCTAGTCAGGTCAGGTCACATTGACTTAAGGGAGGAACACGGCAACCGACCTGTTAGCACAAGCTATCAGGTCCAACTCACACCCACCCACATCTACTCATGTATTTATCCAACCTATTTTTAAAGCTACACAACGTTCTGGCCTCTATAACGGTACTTGGGAGTTTGTTCCACTCATCCACAACTCTATTACCAAACCAGTACTTTCCTATATCCCTCCTGAATCTGAATTTTTCCAACTTAAAACCATTGCTGCGAGTCCTGTCTAGGCTAGATATTTTCAGCACACTATTTACATCCCCTTTATTTATTCCTGTCTTCCACTTATAAACCTCAATCATATCCCCCCTAATTCTACGTCTTTCTAGAGAGTGCAGTTTCAGGGCCCTTAGTCTATCCTCATAGGGAAGGTTTCTGATACATGGGATCATCTTTGTCATCCTCCTTTGTACATTTTCCAGAGAATTTATATCCATTCTGTAATACGGTGACCAAAACTGTGCAGCATAATCTAAATGAGGCCTAACCAAGGATGTATAGAGTTGAAGAACAACCTGAGGACTCCTATTATTTATGCTTCTTGATATGAAGCCAAGGATTCTATTAGCTTTATTGCGAACACTTATGCACTGTTGTCTTGGTTTCAGATTACTGCTAACCAGAACTCCTAAATCTTTTTCGCAATCCGTAATATTAAGATCTACATTATTTAGTTTATATGTGGCATGGTTATTGTCCTGTCCAACATTTAGAACTTTGCATTTGTCTATATTAAACTGCATCTGCCACTTCTCCGACCACTGCATCAGTCTATTCAAATCCTCCTGGAGTGCTCGAATGTCCTCGTCAGAATGAATTCGACGGCCTATTTTGGTGTCATCGGCAAACTTGCCGATGTCGCTCTTTATGCCCTCATCTATGTTGTTTATGTAGATTGTGAACAGCAGGGGGCCCAACACTGACCCCTGTGGAACACCGCTCGTGACGCTTCCCCACTCTGATTTCTCCCCATTTATGCAAACTCTCTGCTGCCTATTTGTCAACCATGCCTCTATCCAGGAAAAAATTTCTCCTCCTATTCCATGTGCTTTAATTTTCCTCAATAGTCTCTGATGTGGGACCCTGTCAAAAGCCTTACTGAAGTCCATATACACAATATCATATTCATTACCATGATCTACCTCCTCAAATACCTTAGTGAAAAAAGTTAATAAATTCGTAAGGCAGGAACGCCCCTTTGTAAAACCATGCTGAGATTCGTTGATTAATTTATGCTTTTCAAGGTGGCTACGAACTGCCTCGGCAATTATTGATTCCATAAATTTTCCCACTATGGAGGTTAGGCTTATTGGTCTATAGTTCGAAGCTAAGGACCTGTCACCTGTTTTGAAAATAGGTATCACATTTGCCATTTTCCACTTATCTGGCACCATGCCAGTTTGTAGTGATATGTTGAAAAGATTAGCCAAAGGTGTGCTAAGCTCCTCTTTACATTCCTTTAGAACCCTTGCATACAGTTCATCAGGGCCTGGGGATTTGTTAGGTTTTAATTTATCTATTTGCCTAAGGACCATGTCACTTGTGACCCTAATAGTGCACAGTTTATTATCGTCCTGTTCTACATAATTTATCATTACTGGAATATCGCTGGTATCCTCCTGTGTAAAAACTGAGAGGAAGTATGTGTTAAAAATTCTACACATTTCCTTATCACTGTCAGTGAGCTGACCCGAGGAACTTTTGAGTGGGCCTATCTTGTCCCTGATCTTACTTCTGTATACCTGAAAGAATCCTTTTGGGTTAGTCTTCGATTCTCTTGCAACTTTAACCTCATAATCTCTATTTGCTTTTCTAATTCCCTTTTTTATTTCTCTCTTTAACTGAATATATCGATTTCTTAATTGCCCCTCTCCTCTTTTGATTTGCCTATATATGCCTCTCTTTTGACCAATCAGATATTTTAATCTATTGTTCATCCATTTAGGATCATTTTTGTTTGATCTGATTTCCCTATTTGGAACATAATTTGACTGAGCAGCTAGAACTATGCCCTGGAAAGCATCATATCGGCAACCATCACCACCTACCTGACCCCTAGTCAGGTCATTCCAGTTCAGCCCACCTAAGTAATTTTTCAGTCCTATGAAATCAGCCAAGCGAAAGTCAGGGACGGAGACTTGATTGCCATTATTAGGGGAATTCCATGCTATGTTAAAACTGAGTGATTTGTGATCACTCTCCCCAAGCTCATCATTAACCTCAAGATTATTAATTAGTGTTTCCCTACTGGCAAGAACCAAGTCAAGGAGGTTATTTCCCCTAGTTGGCTCTGTCACAAACTGTTTTAAAAAACAATCCTGGATCGTATCAAGAAAGTCACCCGACTCTAAATTTCCTGTCAAATTGCTCCAGTCAATCTGTCTATAGTTGAAATCTCCCATTAGCACAACATTTTCGTATGTAGATGCCTTACGAATTTCCTCCCATAGAAGTTTACTGCACTCCCTATCAAGATTTGGGGCCCTGTAAATCACACCCAAAATTAGTTTTTCTCGGCCCTCGAGAAGCTGTAACCAAACAGATTCAGTGGCTGACGCTTCTAATTTAATATCTTGTCTAACACAACAATTTAAATTGTCTCTGACATACATCGCTACTCCACCACCTTTCCTGTTGACCCTGTCAGTGTGGAATAATTTATAGCCTTGTATGTGACATTCAGAGGGCATCTCTCTATCTTTCAGATTGAGCCAGGTCTCTGTTATAGCAATAATATCTATGTTTCCTGCACTTGCAATTAATCTTAGCTCATCTATCTTATTTCTAACACTCCTGCTATTAGTATAGTAAACCTTAAGGGAGCTAGTCCCTTGCTGCCCTCTGCTGTCCCCCTTTGTTTGCTGACCTGTTCTATTGTCTTTATTTATAACTTCATGCTGAATGCCTTTTATACATTTACTGTTTCCAACCCTAGTGTTGCAACCTGCTTGTTTCCCACACACACCCATACCTCTATCTTCCATCAGTTTAAAATCATAGGCATTTCACCAATGGCCTTCTCAATCGAGTCTGCAAGTGCTACCACCCCTGCCCCAGAGAGATGAACCCCATCCCTTGCATACATATCATGTTTGCCATAAAAGTTGTTCCAGTTGTCAATGAATGGGATTGCAAGTTCCTTGCAGTATCTGTCTAGCCAGCAATTTACACCAATTGCCCTAGACAACCATTCATTTCCTACTCCCCTTCTAGGCAAGATGCTACATATGATTGGGATCCCTCCCTTAGACTTAATGAAATCTATAGCTGACCTGTACTTATCTAGCAGCTCTTCTCTCCTACCCTTCCCAATATCATTTCCACCAGCACTGAGACAGATAATGGGCTTGTTCCCATTACCTGACATGATATTATCCAGTCTGTTGACAATGTCCCCAACACCAGCTCCAGGGAAGCACACTCTATCTCTCATCTTCTTATTCCTATTACAAAAAGCACGATCAACATATCTTACCTGAGAGTCACCAACCACAAGAATGCGCTTACCTTCATTAGCAGGGGCAGTAGTACCCTTACCTTCACTGGCCACTGAAGTACATTCATCCTGGAGAACAGAGAAGCGATTTCCTACCTTCAGATCTGCACTCTTAACTTTCCTTACTCTGATGCGCCTCCCATTACTGTGAACAACTCGCCACTTGTAGCAGGTGCTGGGCTGCACCTCACTGCTGGTAGCCGTTGCTACCACCCCACCTACAGCCTCCTCACAGTGAGAGACAGACTGCACCTCACTGCTAGAAGCCTCATTCCCCACATCTCCAACCACCTCACACTCTCTCCCAGGCCCATTGAGGTGGACCTTCAGCCTCCTAATCTCCTCCTGGAGAAGCAAGACCTCCTCCTTCAACTCTCCAACCTCAGCTTTTAAAACACTGTAGAAGCAAGCCATGCTTTGTAACCGTCCACGCTAATCCCCAAGCAGCTCAGGGTCTGTGACAGATTGACTGGAGCAATTTGACAGGAAATTTAGAGTCAGGTGACTTTCTTGATACGATCCAGGATTGTTTTTTAAAAAAAGTTTGTGACAGAGCCAACTAGGGGAAATAACCTCCTTGACTTGGTTCTTGCCAGTAGGGAAACACTAATTAATAATCTTGAGGTTAATGATGAGCTTGGGGAAAGTGATCACAAATCACTCAGTTTTAATATATCATGGAATTCCCCTAATAATGGCAATCAAGTCTCCGTCCCTGACTTTCGCATGGCTGATTTCATAGGAGTGAAAAATTACTTAGGTGGGCTGAACTGGAATGACCTGACTAAGGGTCAGGTAGGTGGTGATGGTTGCCGATATGATGCTTTCCAGGGCATAGTTCTAGCTGCTCATTCAAATTATGTTCCAAATAGGGAAATCAGATCAAACAAAAATGATCCTAAATGGATGAACAATAGATTAAAATATCTGATTGGTCAAAAGAGAGGCATATATAGGGAAATCAAAAGAGGAGAGGGGCAATTGAGAAATCGATATATTCAGTTAAAGAGAGAAATAAAAAAGGGAATTAGAAAAGCAAAAAGAGATTATGAGGTTAAAGTTGCAAGAGAATCGAAGACTAACCCAAAAGGATTCTTTCAGGTATACAGAAGTAAGATCAGGGACAAGATAGGCCCACTCAAAAGTTCCTCGGGTCAGCTCACTGACAGTGATAAGGAAATGTGTAGAATTTTTAACAAATACTTCCTCTCAGTTTTTACACAGGAGGATACCAGCGATATTCCAGTAATGATAAATTATGTAGAACAGGACGATAATAAACTGTGCACTATTAGGGTCACAAGTGACATGGTCCTTAGGCAAATAGATAAATTAAAACCTAACAAATCCCCAGGCCCTGATGAACTGTATGCAAGGGTTCTAAAGGAATGTAAAGAGGAGCTTAGCACACCTTTGGCTAATCTTTTCAACATATCACTACAAACTGGCATGGTGCCAGATAAGTGGAAAATGGCAAATGTGATACCTATTTTCAAAACAGGTGACAGGTCCTTAGCTTCGAACTATAGACCAATAAGCCTAACCTCCATAGTGGGAAAATTTATGGAATCAATAATTGCCGAGGCAGTTCGTAGCCACCTTGAAAAGCATAAATTAATCAACGAATCTCAGCATGGTTTTACAAAGGGGCGTTCCTGCCTTACGAATTTATTAACTTTTTTCACTAAGGTATTTGAGGAGGTAGATCATGGTAATGAATATGATATTGTGTATATGGACTTCAGTAAGGCTTTTGACAGGGTCCCACATCAGAGACTATTGAGGAAAATTAAAGCACATGGAATAGGAGGAGAATTTTTTTCCTGGATAGAGGCATGGTTGACAAATAGGCAGCAGAGAGTTTGCATAAATGGGGAGAAATCAGAGTGGGGAAGCGTCACGAGCGGTGTTCCACAGGGGTCAGTGTTGGGCCCCCTGCTGTTCACAATCTACATAAACGACATAGATGAGGGCATAAAGAGCGACATCGGCAAGTTTGCCGATGACACCAAAATAGGCCGTCGAATTCATTCTGACGAGGACATTCGAGCACTCCAGGAAGATTTGAATAGACTGATGCAGTTGTCGGAGAAGTGGCAGATGCAGTTTAATATAGACAAATGCAAAGTTCTAAATGTTGGACAGGACAATAACCATGCCACATATAAACTAAATAATGTAGATCTTAATATTACGGATTGCGAAAAAGATTTAGGAGTTCTGGTTAGCAGTAATCTGAAACCAAGACAACAGTGCATAAGTGTTCGCAATAAAGCTAATAGAATCCTTGGCTTCATATGAAGAAGCATAAATAATAGGAGTCCTCAGGTTGTTCTTCAACTCTATACATCCTTGGTTAGGCCTCATTTAGATTATGCTGCACAGTTTTGGTCACCGTATTACAGAATGGATATAAATTCTCTGGAAAATGTACAAAGGAGGATGACAAAGTTGATCCCATGTATCAGAAACCTTCCCTATGAGGATAGACTAAGGGCCCTGAAACTGCACTCTCTAGAAAGACGTAGAATTAGGGGAGATATGATTGAGGTGTATAAATGGAAGACAGGAATAAATAATGGGGATGTAAATAGTGTGCTGAAAATATCTAGCCTAGACAGGACTCGCAGCAATGGTTTTAAGTTGGAAAAATTCAGATTCAGGAAGGATATAGGAAAGTACTGGTTTGGTAATAGAGTTGTGGATGAGTGGAACAAACTCCCAAATACCGTTATAGAGGCCAGAACGTTGTGTAGCTTTAAAAATAGGTTGGATAAATACATGAGTAGATGTGGGTGGGTGTGAGTTAGACCTGATAGCTTGTGCTACCAGGTCGGTTGCCGTGTTCCTCCCTTAAGTCAATGTGACCTGACCTGACTAGGTTGGGTGCATTGGCTTAAGCCGGTAGGAGACTTGGACCTGCCTCGCATGGGCCAGTAGGCCTTCTGCAGTGTTCCATCGTTCTTATGTTCTTATGTAAGCCTTTAGGAGAATTGGACCTGCCTCGCACGGGTCAGTAGACCCGCTGCAGTGTTCCTTGTTTCTTATGTTCTTAAAACTGATCAAATTTTAAAAAAAGTTATAGAACAGATACAAAACAATTATATATATCAGTTTTGGACGTCCCAGAACTCAACCTATAAAAACCATAATAAGGAACTGGATGGTCAGCGTCTAAACAAAGTATAATAATTCTCAACAGGTACCTATTTGCTGCTAGGTGAACAGGACAACAGGTGTAAGGAAACACGTCGAAATGTTTTCACCCGCCGGGAATCGAACCCTGTGGCTAAAGCTCTCGCTTTACACACGGAGGGCCCGGGTTCGATTCCCGGCGGGTGGAAACATTTCGACGTGTTTCCTTACACCTATTATCCTGTTCACCTAGCAGCAAGTAGGTACCTGGGTATTAGTGGACTGGTGTGGGTGGCATCCTGAGGGATAAGATTAAGGACCACAATGGAAATAAGTCAGCCCTCGATGATGCACTGACTTTCTTGGGTTATCCTGGGTGGCTAACCCTCCAGGGTTAAAAATCCAAAGAAAATCTTATCTTATCTCTTATCTAACACTATGCCCTGGAGTCACCATCGAAAGAATGATACGAGACAACAAAACCAGCAGTTGCCATTAAAAAGTCTCAGAAGACATCATTAAGGACAACAGTGACTTCACTAAATGAAGTCTCAGCCATATTACTGAACTTTTGCTTCTAAAATTACACAGTTACTTGCTGATTAACTAACTTGTTTATTAAACAGATACAGTTGGTAATTACTTAAGTAAATTTCTGTGTGAATACTCTTGATTATCTGTGATGGATGATCTGTGATGGATCTTATGTGATGGATCTTCTGTGATGGATCTTCTGTGATGGATCTTCTGTGATGGATCTTCTGTGATGGATCTTCTGTGATGGATCTTATGTGATGGATCGTCTGTGATGGATGATCTGTGATGGATCTTCTGTGATCTTCTGTGATGGATGGATCTTCTGTGATGGATCTTCTGTGATGGATCTTCTGTGATGGATCTTCTGTGATGGATCTTCTGTGATGGATCTTCTGTGATGGATCTTCTGTGATGGATCTTCTGTGATGGATCCTCTGTGATGGATCTTCTGTGATGGATCCTCTGTGATGGATCTTCTGTGATGGATCTTCTGTGATGGATCTTCTGATGGATCTTCTGTGATGGATCTTCTGTGATGGATCTTCTGTGATGGATCTTCTGTGATGGATCTTCTGTGATGGATCTTCTGTGATGGATCTTCTGTGATGGATCTTCTGTGATGGATCTTCTGTGATGGATCTTCTGTGATGGATCTTCTGTGATGGATCTTCTGTGATGGATCTTCTGTGATGGATCTTCTGTGATGGATCTTCTGTGATGGATCTTCTGTGATGGATCTTTTGTGATGGATCTTCTATGATGGATCTTCTGTGATGGATCTTCTGTGATGGATCTTCTGTGATGGATCTTCTGTGATGGATCTTTTGTGATGGATCTTCTGTGGATCTTCTGTGATCTTTCTGTGATGGATCTTCTGTGATGATCTTCTATGGATCATCTGTGATGGATCTTCTGTGATGGATCTTCTGTGATGGATCTTCTGTGATGGATCTTCTGTGATGGATCTTCTGTGATGGATCATCTGTGATGGATCTTCTGTGGTGGATCTTTTGTGGTAGATCTTCTGTGATGGATCTTCTGTGAAGGATCATCTGTGATGGATCTTCTGTGATGGATCATCTGTGATGGAACTTCTGTGATGGATCTTCTGTGGTGGATCTTTTGTGATGAATCCTCTGTGATGGATCCTTTGTGATGGATCCTTTGTGATGGATCTTCTGTGGTGGATCTTCTGTGATGGATCTTCTGTGATGGATCTTCTGTGATGGATCTTCTGTGATGGATCCTTTGTGATGGATCCTTTGTGATGGATCTTCTGTGGTGGATCTTCTGTGATGGATCCTTTGTGATGGATCCTTTGTGATGGATCCTTTGTGATGGATCTTCTGTGGTGGATCTTCTGTGATGGATCTTCTGTGATGGATCATCTGTGATGGATCATCTGTGATGGATCTTCTGTGATGGATCTTCTGTGATGGATCTTCTGTGATGGATCTTCTGTGATGGATCTTCTGTGATGGATCTTCTGTGATGGATCATCTGTGATGGATCTTCTGTGATGGATCTTCTGTGATGGATCTTCTGTGATGGATCTTCTGCGATGGATCTTCTGTGATGGATCTTCTGTGATGGATCTTCTGTGATGGATCCTTTGTGATGGATCCTTTGTGATGGATCTTCTGTGGTGGATCTTCTGTGATGGATCCTTTGTGATGGATCCTTTGTGATGGATCCTTTGTGATGGATCTTCTGTGGTGGATCTTCTGTGATGGATCTTCTGTGATGGATCTTCTGTGGTGGATCTTCTGTGATGGATCCTTTGTGATGGATCCTTTGTGATGGATCCTTTGTGATGGATCTTCTGTGGTGGATCTTCTGTGATGGATCTTCTGTGATGGATCTTCTGTGATGGATCTTCTGTGATGGATCCTTTGTGATGGATCCTTTGTGATGGATCTTCTGTGGTGGATCTTCTGTGATGGATCTTCTGTGATGGATCTTCTGTGATGGATCTTCTATGATGGATCTTCTGTGATGGATCTTCTGTGATGGATCTTCTGTGATGGATCTTCTGTGATGGATCTTCTGTGATGGATCTTCTGTGATGGATCTTCTGTGATGGATCTTCTGTGATGGATCTTCTGTGATGGATCTTTTGTGATGGATCTTCTATGATGGATCTTCTATGATGGATCTTCTGTGATGGATCTTCTGTGATGGATCTTCTGTGATGGATCTTCTGTGATGGATCTTTTGTGATGGATCTTCTATGATGGATCTTCTGTGATGGATCTTCTGTGATGGATCTTCTGTGATGGATCTTCTATGATGGATCTTCTGTGATGGATCCTTTGTGATGGATCTTCTGTGGTGGATCTTTTGTGATGGATATTTTGTGAAGGATCATCTGTGATGGATCTTCTGTGATGGATCTTCTGTGATGGATCTTCTGTGATGGATCTTCTGTGATGGATCATCTGTGATGGATCTTCTGTGGTGGATCTTTTGTGGTAGATCTTCTGTGATGGATCTTCTGTGAAGGATCATCTGTGATGGATCTTCTGTGATGGATCATCTGTGATGGAACTTCTGTGATGGATCTTCTGTGGTGGATCTTTTGTGATGAATCCTCTGTGATGGATCTTCTGTGATGGATCCTTTGTGATGGATCTTCTGCGGTGGATCTTCTGTGGTGGATCTTCTGTGATAGATCCTCTGTGATGAATCCTCTGTGATGGATCTTCTGTGATGGATCCTTTGTGATGGATCTTCTGTGGTGGATCTTTTGTGGTAGATCTTCTGTGATGGATCCTCTGTGATGGATCCTCTGTGATGGATCTTCTGTGATGGATCTTCTGTGATGGATTCTCTGTGATGGATCCTCTGTGATGGATCCTCTGTGATGGATCCTCTGTGATGGATTCTCTGTGATGGATCCTCTGTTATACTTCCTCTGTGATGGATCTTCTGTGATGAATCTTTTGTGATAGATGCTCTGTGATGGATCCTCTGTAATTGATCCTTTGTGATGGATCTTCTGTGGTGGATCTTCTGTGAAGGATATTCTGTGATGGATCCTCTGTGATGGATCCTCTGTGATGGATCCTCTGAGATGGCTCCTCTGTGATGGATCATCTGTGGTGGATCTTCTGTGATGGATCCTCTGTGATGGATCCTTTATGATGAATCTTCTGTGGTGGATCTTCTGTGATGGATCCTCCATGATGTATCCTCTGTGATGGATCCTCTGTGATGGATCCTATGTGAGGGATCCTCTGTGAATCACACTGCAGTGTGAGGGTTGCTAACACTGCAGTGTGAGGGTTGCCAACACTGCAGTGTGAGGGTTGCTAACACTGCAGTGTGAGGGTTGCCAACACTGCAGTGTGAGGGTTGCCAACACTGCAGTGTGAGGGTTGCTAACACTGCAGTGTGAGGGTTGCCAACACTGCAGTGTGAGGGTTGCCAACACTGCAGTGTGAGGGTTGCCAACACTGCAGTGTGAAGGTTGCCAACACTGCAGTGAGAGGGTTGCTAACACTGCAGTGTGAGGGTTGCTAACACTGCAGTGTGAGGGTTGCCAACACTGCAGTGTGAGGGTTGCCAACACTGCAGTGTGAGGGTTGCCAACACTGCAGTGTGAAGGTTGCCAACACTGCAGTGAGAGGGTTGCCAACACTGCAGTGTGAGGGTTGCCAACACTGCAGTGTGAGGGTTGCTAACATTGCAGTGTGAGGGTTGCTAACACTGCAGTGTGAGGGTTGCTAACACTGTAGTGTGAGGGGCTGCCAACACCGCAGTGTGAAGGTTGCCAACATTGCAGTGTGAGGGTTGGCAACACTGCAGTGTGAGGGTTGCAAACACTGCAGTGTGAGGGTTGCTAACACTGCAGTGTGAGGGTTGCCAACACTGCAGTGTGAGAGTTGCTAACACTGCAGTGTGAGGGTTGCCAACACTGCAGTGTGAGGGGTTGCCAACACTTCAGTGTGAGGGTTGCCAACACTGCAGTGTGAGGGTTGCTAACACTGCAGTGTGAGGGTTGCCAACACTTCAGTGTGAGGGTTGCTAGCACTGCAGTTTGAGGTTTGCCAACACTGCAGTGTGAGTGGTTGCCAACACTTCAGTGTGAGGGTTGTCAACACTGCAGTGTGAGGGTTGCCAACATCCCACTGTGAGGGTTGCTAACACTGCAGTGTGAGGGTTGCCAACACTGCAGTGAGAGGGTTGCCAACACTGCAGTGTGAGGGTTGCCAACTCTGCAGTGTGAGGGTTGCCAACACTGCAGTGAGAGGGTTGCCAACACTGCAGTGTGAGGATTGCTAACACTGCAGTGTGAGGGTTGCCAACACTGCAGTGCGAGGGTTGCTAACACTGCAGTGTGAGGGTTGCCAACACTGCTGTGTGAGGGTTGCCAACACTGCAGTGTGAGGGTTGCCAACACTGCAGTGTGAGGGTTGCCAACACTGCAGTGTGAGGGTTGCTAACACTGCAGTGTGAGGGTTGCCAACACTGCAGTGTGAGGGGTTGCCAACACTACAGTGTGAGCGTTGCCAACACTGCAGTGTGAGGGTTGCTAACACTGCAGTGTGAGGGTTGCCAACACTGCATTGTGAGGGTTGGCAACGCTGCAGTGTGAGGGTTGCAAACACTGCAGCGGTCGGGTTGCCAACATTGCAATGTGAGGGTTGCTAAAACTGCAGTGTGAGGGTTGCTAACACTGCAGTGTGAGGGTTTCCAACACTGCAGTGTGAGAGTTGCCAACACTGCAGTGTAAGGGTTACTAACACTGCAGTGTGAGGGGTTGCCTACACTGCAGTGTGAGGGGTTGCCAACATTGTAGTGTGAGGGTTGCCAACACTGCAGTGTGAGGGTTGCCAACATTGCAAAATGAGGGTTGCTAACACTGCAGTGTGAGGGTTGCCAACACTGCAGTGTGAGGGTTGCCAACATTGCATTGTGAGGGTTGCCAACGCTGCAGTGTGAGGGATGCTAACACTGCAGTGTGAGGGTTGCCAACGCTGCAGTGTGAGGGTTGCCAACACTGCGGTGGTCGGGTTGCCAACACTGCAATGTGAGAGTTGCTAAAACTGCAGTGTGAGGGTTGCTAACACTGCAGTGTGAGGGTTGCCAACACTGCAGTGTGAGGGTTGCCAAAACTGCAGTGTGAGGGTTACTAACACTGCAGTGTGAGGGGTTGCCTACACTGCAGTGTGAGGGCTTGCCAGCATTGCAGTGTGAGGGTTGCCAACACTGCAGTGTGAGGGTTGCCAACATTGCAATGTGAGGGTTGCTAACACTACAGTGTGAGGGTTGCCAACACTGCAGTGTGAGGGTTGCCAACACTGCAGTGTGAGGGTTGCCAACACTGCAGTTTGAGGGGTTGCCAACACTGCAGTGTGAGGGTTGCCAACACTGCAGTGTGAGGGTTGCTAACACTGCAGTGTGACGGATGCCAATACTGCAGTGTGAGGATTGCCAACACTGCAGTGTGAGGGTTGCCAACACTGCAGTGTGAGGGTTGCTAACACTGCAGTGTGAGGGTTGCCAACACTGCACTGTTAGGATTGCCAACACCGCAATGTGAGGGTTCCCAACACTGCAGTGTGAGGGTTGCTAACACTGCAATGTGAGGGTTGCCAACACTGCAGTGTGAGGGTTGCCAACACTGCAGTGTGAGGGTTGCTAACACTTCAGTGTGATGGTTGCCAACACTGCAGTGTGAGGGTTGCTAACACTGCAGTGTAAGGGTTGCTAACACTGCAGTGTGAGGGTTGCCAACACTGCAGTGTGAGAGTTGCCAACACTGCAATGTGAGGGTTGCTAACTCTGCAGTGTGAGGGTTGCCAACACTGCAGTGTGAGGGTTGCCAACACTGCAGTGTGAGGGTTGCCAACACTGCAGTGTGAGGGTTGCTAACTCTGCAGTGTGAGGGTTGCCAACACTGCAGTGTGAGGGTTGCCAACACTGCAGTGTGAGGGTTGCCAACGCAGTGTTGAACTCAATTGAAGGTCCATAGGTACTGTCCTGAACCTAAGTGAACCTTCATAGGTACTGTCCTGAACCTAAGTGAACCTTCACAGGTACTATCCTAAACCTAAGTGAACCTTCATAGGTACTGTCCTGAACCAAAGTGAACCTTCATAGGTACTGTCCTGAACCTAAGTGAACCTTCATAGGTACTGTCTTGAACCTAAGTGAACCTTCATAGGTACTGTCCTAAACGTAAGTGAACCTTCATAGTTACTGTCCTGAACCTAAGTGAACCTTCATAGTTACTGTCCTGAACCTAAGTGAACCTTCATAGGTACTGTCCTGAACCTAAGTGAACCTTCATAGTTACTGTCCTGAACCTAAGTGAACCTTCATAGGTACTTTCTTGAACCTAAGTGAACCTTCATAGGTACTGTCTTGAACCTAAGTGAACCTTCATAGGTACTGTCTTGAACCTAAGTGAACCTTCATAGGTACTGTCTTGAACCTAAGTGAACCTTCATAGGTACTGTCTTGAACCTAAGTGAACCTTCATAGGTACTGTCTTGAACCTAAGTGAACCTTCATAGGTACTGTCTTGAACCTAAGTGAACCTTCATAGTTACTGTCCTGAACCTAAGTGAACCTTCATAGTTACTGTCCTGAACCTAAGTGAACCTTCATAGTTACTGTCCTGAACCTAAGTGAACCTTCATAGTTACTGTCCTGAACCTAAGTGAACCTTCATAGTTACTGTCCTGAACCTAAGTGAACCTTCATAGTTACTGTCCTGAACCTAAGTGAACCTTCATAGTTACTGTCCTGAACCTAAGTGAACCTTCATAGTTACTGTCCTGAACCGAAGTGAACCTTCATAGTTACTGTCCTGAACATAAATGAACCTTCATAGTTACTGTCCTGAACCTAAGTGAACCTTCATAGTTACTGTCCTGAACCTAAGTGAACCTTCATAGTTACTGTCCTGAAACTAAGTGAACCTTCATAGTTACTGTCCTGAACCTAAGTGAACCTTCATAGTTACTGTCCTGAACCTTAGTGAACCTTCATAGTTACTGTCCTGAACCTAAGTGAACCTAAGTGAACCTTCATAGTTACTGTCCTGAACCTAAGTGAACCTTCATAGTTACTGTCCTGAACCTAAGTGAACCTTCATAGTTACTGTCCTGAACCGAAGTGAACCTTCATAGTTACTGTCCTGAACCTAAGTGAACCTTCATAGTTACTGTCCTTAACCTAAGTGAACCTTCATAGTTACTGTCTTGAACCTAAGTGAACCTTCATAGTTACTGTCTTGAACCTAAGTGAACCTTCATAGGTACTGTCTGTTACTGTCCTGAACCTAAGTGAACCTTCATAGTTACTGTCCTGAACCTAAGTGAACCTTCATAGTTACTGTCTTGAACCTAAGTGAACCTTCATAGTTACTGTCCTGAACCTAAGTGAACCTTCATAGTTACTGTCTTGAACCTAAGTGAACCTTCATAGTTACTGTCCTGAACCTTCAAGTGTCCTGAACTTTCATAGTTACTGTCCTGAACCTAAGTGAACCTTCATAGTTACTGTCCTGAACCTAAGTGAACCTTCATAGTTACTGTCCTGAACCTAAGTGAACCTTCATAGTTACTGTCCTGAACCTAAGTGAACCTTCATAGTTACTGTCCTGAACCTAAGTGAACCTTCATAGTTACTGTCCTGAACCTAAGTGAACCTTCATAGTTACTGTCCTGAACCTAAGTGAACCTTCATAGTTACTGTCCTGAACCTAAGTGAACCTTCATAGTTACTGTCCTGAACCTAAGTGAACCTTCATAGTTACTGTCCTGAACCTAAGTGAACCTTCATAGTTACTGTCCTGAACCTAAGTGAACCTTCATAGTTACTGTCCTGAACCTAAGTGAACCTTCATAGTTACTGTCCTGAACCTAAGTGAACCTTCATAGTTACTGTCCTGAACCTAAGTGAACCTTCATAGTTACTGTCCTGAACCTAAGTGAACCTTCATAGTTACTGTCCTGAACCTAAGTGAACCTTCATAGTTACTGTCCTGAACCTAAGTGAACCTTCATAGTTACTGTCCTGAACCTAAGTGAACCTTCATAGTTACTGTCCTGAACCTAAGTGAACCTTCATAGTTACTGTCCTGAACCTAAGTGAACCTTCATAGTTACTGTCCTGAACCTAAGTGAACCTTCATAGTTACTGTCCTGAACCTAAGTGAACCTTCATAGTTACTGTCCTGAACCTAAGTGAACCTTCATAGTTACTGTCCTGAACCTAAGTGAACCTTCATAGTTACTGTCCTGAACCTAAGTGAACCTTCATAGTTACTGTCCTGAACCTAAGTGAACCTTCATAGTTACTGTCCTGAACCTAAGTGAACCTTCATAGTTACTGTCCTGAACCTAAGTGAACCTTCATAGTTACTGTCCTGAACCTAAGTGAACCTTCATAGTTACTGTCCTGAACCTAAGTGAACCTTCATAGTTACTGTCCTGAACCTTGAACCTTCATAGTTACTGTCCTGAACCTTCATAGTTACTGTCCTGAACCTAAGTGAACCTTCATAGTTACTGTCCTGAACCGAAGTGAACCTTCATAGTTACTGTCCTGAACCTAAGTGAACCTTCATAGTTACTGTCCTGAACCTAAGTGAACCTTCATAGTTACTGTCCTGAACCTAAGTGAACCTTCATAGTTACTGTCCTGAACCTAAGTGAACCTTCATAGTTACTGTCCTGAACCTAAGTGAACCTTCATAGTTTCTGTCCTGAACCTAAGTGAACCTTCATAGTTACTGTCCTGAACCTAAGTGAACCTTCATAGTTACTGTCCTGAACCTAAGTGAACCTTCATAGTTACTGTCCTGAACCTAAGTGAACCTTCATAGTTACTGTCCTGAACCTAAGTGAACCTTCATAGTTACTGTCCTGAACCTAAGTGAACCTTCATAGTTACTGTCCTGAACCTAAGTGAACCTTCATAGTTACTGTCCTGAACCTAAGTGAACCTTCATAGTTACTGTCCTGAACCTAAGTGAACCTTCATAGTTACTGTCCTGAACCTAAGTGAACCTTCATAGTTACTGTCCTGAACCTAAGTGAACCTTCATAGGTACTGTCCTGAACCTAAGTGAACCTTCATAGGTACTGTCCTGAACCTAAGTGAACCTTCATAGGTACTGTCCTGAACCTAAGTGAACCTTCATAGGTACTGTCCTGAACCTAAGTGAACCTTCATAGTTACTGTCCTGAACCTAAGTGAACCTTCATAGTTACTGTCCTGAACCTAAGTGAACCTTCATAGTTACTGTCCTGAACCTAAGTGAACCTTCATAGTTACTGTCCTGAACCTAAGTGAACCTTCATAGGTACTGTCATAGGTGAACCTAAGTGAACCTTCATAGTTACTGTCCTGAACCTAAGAGAACCTTCATAGGTACTGTCTTGAACCTAAGTGAACCTTCATAGTTACTGTCCTGAACCTAAGTGAACCTTCATAGTACTAACCTAAGTGAACCTTCATAGGTAACCTAAGTGAACCTTCATAGTTGTCTTGAACCTAAGTGAACCTTCATAGACTGTCCTGACCTAAGTGAACCTTCATAGTTACTGTCCTGAACCTAAGTGAACCTTCATAGTTACTGTCCTGAACCTAAGTGAACCTTCATAGTTACTGTCCTGAACCTAAGTGAACCTTCATAGTTACTGTCCTGAACCTAAGTGAACCTTCATAGTTACTGTCCTGAACCTAAGTGAACCTTCATAGTTACTGTCCTGAACCTAAGTGAACCTTCATAGTTACTGTCCTGAACCTAAGTGAACCTTCATAGTTACTGTCCTGAACCTAAGTGAACCTTCATAGGTACTGTCCTGAACCTAAGTGAACCTTCATAGTTACTGTCCTGAACCGAAGTGAACCTTCATAGTTACTGTCCTGAACCTAAGTGAACCTTCATAGTTACTGTCCTGAACCTAAGTGTACCTTCATAGTTTCTGTCCTGAACCTAAGTGAACCTTCATAGTTACTGTCCTGAACCTAAGTGAACCTTCATAGGTACTGTCCTGAACCTAAGTGAACCTTAATAGGTACTGTCCTGAACCTAAGTGAACCTTCATAGTTACTGTCCTGAACCTAAGTGAACCTTCATAGTTACTGTCCTGAACCTAAGTGAACCTTCATAGTTACTGTCCTGAACCTAAGTGAACCTTCATAGTTACTGTCCTGAACCTAAGTGAACCTTCATAGTTACTGTCCTGAACCTAAGTGAACCTTCATAGTTACTGTCCTGAACCTAAGTGAACCTTCATAGTTACTGTCCTGAACCTAAGTGAACCTTCATAGTTACTGTCCTGAACCTAAGTGAACCTTCATAGTTACTGTCCTGAACCTAAGTGAACCTTCATAGTTACTGTCCTGAACCTAAGTGAACCTTCATAGTTACTGTCCTGAACCTAAGTGAACCTTCATAGTTACTGTCCTGAACCTAAGTGAACCTTCATAGTTACTGTCCTGAACCTAAGTGAACCTTCATAGTTACTGTCCTGAACCTAAGTGAACCTTCATAGTTACTGTCCTGAACCTAAGTTACTGTCCTAAACCTAAGTGAACCTTCATAGTTACTGTCCTGAACCTAAGTGAACCTTCATAGTTACTGTCTTGAACCTAAGTGTCCTGAACCTAAGTGAACCTTCATAGTTACTGTCCTGAACCTAAGTGAACCTTCATAGTTACTGTCCTGAACCTAAGTGAACCTTCATAGTTACTGTCCTGAACCTAAGTGAACCTTCATAGTTACTGTCCTGAACCTAAGTGAACCTTCATAGTTACTGTCCTGAACCTAAGTGAACCTTCATAGTTACTGTCCTGAACCTAAGTGAACCTTCATAGTTACTGTCCTGAACCTAAGTGAACCTTCATAGTTACTGTCCTGAACCTAAGTGAACCTTCATAGTTACTGTCCTGAACCTAAGTGAACCTTCATAGTTACTGTCCTGAACCTAAGTGAACCTTCATAGTTACTGTCCTGAACCTAAGTGAACCTTCATAGTTACTGTCCTGAACCTAAGTGAACCTTCATAGTTACTGTCCTGAACCTAAGTGAACCTTCATAGTTACTGTCCTGAACCTAAGTGAACCTTCATAGTTACTGTCCTGAACCTAAGTGAACCTTCATAGTTACTGTCCTGAACCTAAGTGAACCTTCATAGTTAATGTCCTAAGTGAACCTTCATAGAACCTAAGTGAACCTTCATAGTTACTGTCCTGAACCTAAGTGAACCTTCATAGTTACTGTCTTGAACCTAAGTAAACCTTCATAGTTACTGTCCTGAACCTAAGTGAACCTTCATAGTTACTGTCTTGAACCTAAGTGAACCTTCATAGTTACAGTCCTGAACCTAAGTGAAGCTTCATAGTTACTGTCCTGAACCTAAGTGAACCTTCATAGTTACTGTCCTGAACCTAAGTGAACCTTCATAGTTACTGTCCTGAACCTAAGTGAACCTTCATAGTTACTGTCCTGAACCTAAGTGAACCTTCATAGTTACTGTCCTGAACCTAAGTGAACCTTCATAGGTACTGTCCTGAACCTAAGTGAACCTTCATAGTTACTGTCCTGAACCTAAGTGAACCTTCATAGTTACTGTCCTGAACCTAAGTGAACCTTCATAGTTACTGTCCTGAACCTAAGTGAACCTTCATAGTTACTGTCCTGAACCTAAGTGAACCTTCATAGTTACTGTTCTGAACCTAAGTGAACCTTCATAGTTACTGTCCTGAACCTAAGCTGTCCAGAAAACTGTAATGTATTGAGTGATTAAACGGGAATAAATATTTGATCAGATTTGATATCCATAGATAGTTAACTTTGCTGTCATACACTTGAGTGTCACTCCCCAGTCGTCCCTCAAGGGAGGTTCCTTGATGCTGGTGTGAGGCTCTTGATCTAGGGAATTGAATCTGTGCTCCAGTTCCCTGAATTAAGCCAGAATACCTTCAGTCCCACCCCCACGCGCTCTATAATCCTACGGGTTTAGCGCTCCATATGTTTATAATAATAATAATAATAATAATAATAATAATATTAATAATAATAATAATAATAATAATAATAATAATAATAATAATAATAATAATAATAATAATAATAATAATAATAATAATAATAATAATAATAATAACTATTATTATTATTATTATTATTATTATTATTATTATTATTATTATTATTATTATTATTATTATTATTATTATTATTATTATTATTATTATTATTCCAGGATGAGGGACTGTGTTCAGTAACTATGGTCACAGGGCGGCACGTGAACCAGCTAATTTTTTCATAAATCTGGTCCTACACAGGTGTTGAAAGTTTGACGTCGATTGGATGAGTCGTTCTCGAGTTATGAGAAATAAAATTGGAAACTTGAAGGAAAATACAAAGCAAAGAAAAAAAATCAGGAAACCTTCAGATTTTTAACAGGTGTGTACCTGTAGAAGAACCTGTTACTTGTAAACATTGTGACGTTTAAGCGCCCCATCGGGGGTACCTAATTAACCTGGTTCTATACGAACAGTCTCACAGAATATATATAAATAGAGGTATATTTCTCTCAGTGTATATATGCTGAGACTTCTAATTTTATCCATATTTTAGGGATTACTGTATTTTTGTCTGGTTGTGAAAAGATTACGTCTGGCCTTAATGGTCTTCGTGTAGTAGATAGGTTTAAAACCCCCATTAACCAGCCTGACTACGGTCGACTGCTCTGAGACATATATGCAAAACACGATTTTTCCCTTACATTTTTTCGTTCTGTGTAGAATTTTAAAGTCTTTTCTGTACGAAGGGTATATACACAGAGGTGCTGTTATACTAGAGTATATACACAGAGGTGCTGTTATACTAGAGTATATACACAGAGGTGCTGTTATACTAGAGTATATACACAGAGGTGCTGTTATACTAGAGTATATACACAGAGGTGCTGTTATACTAGAGTATATACACAGAGGTGCTGTTATACTAGAGTATATACACAGAGGTGCTGTTATACTAGAGTATATACACAGAGGTGCTGTTATACTAGAGTATATACACAGAGGTGCTGTTATACTAGAGTATATACACAGAGGTGCTGTTATACTAGAGTATATACACAGAGGTGCTGTTATACTAGAGTATATACACAGAGGTGCTGTTATACTAGAGTATATACACAGAGGTGCTGTTATACTAGAGTATATACATAGAGGTGCTGTTATACTAGAGTATATACACAGAGGTGCTGTTATACTAGAGTATATACACAGAGGTGCTGTTATACTAGAGTATATACACTGAGGTGCATTTATTAGTATATATAAGTTGAGAGTTTAATGCACATTTTAGTTCTTAAAGTGTCCTTGGTTGATGGATTCCAGGTCACCTGCAGCAGTAATGACCTTATTGTAGTTCCAGACTCTTTGACCTTAATAAACCAATTAGTCAACCTTGAAGTTACATTATTTCTTAAAACTGCTGCTAGAAGCTGATGACTGATATAAGATATGCCGTTCCTTATAAGCATATACTATATACATACTGATGTAAAGCTTCTTGTCAGTAGAGGTCACTAGAGGCCAATGGCTGGTGACAACACAAGTCAAATTCGTTACAGAAAATAACCCACAATACCTCATTACATATTTTATTTTAATTTACAACGCTATGTTGGTCATTTAGCTCCCCCTCTGTTGAATAATAATGGTGGATCCTCATAAACTATGCAATTAAAACTGGTGTAGCGCTGGTTGACGCACCCTGAACCTGTTGTGGTAATGATGCCTCCATGTTGGGAGCCCAGGATGCACTTAGTCTGTTTAACAAGTGCGAGTCACTGCTTACACCTCCTCCCTAGCCTGGTTACAGTTTGTACCCTACCATACACACACACACACACACACACACACACACACACACACACATATATATATATACACATATACACATACATACATACATAGCAGCGAAAGCCAAATCTATAGCAGCGAAAGCCAAATCTGACCCGAAACTGTTGTACAGCCACATCAGGAGGAAAACAACAGTCAAGGACCAGGTAATCAGGCTAAGGAAGGAAGGAGGAGAGACAACAAGAAATGACCGTGAAGTATGTGAAGAACTCAACAAGAGATTCAAAGAAGTGTTCACAGAGGAGACAGAAGGGACTCCAGAAAGACGGAGAGGTGGGGCACACCACCAAGTGCTGGACACAGTGCACACAACCGAGGAAGAAGTGAAGAGGCTTCTGAGTGAGCTAGATACCTCAAAGGCAATGGGGCCAGATAACATCTCCCCATGGGTATTGAGAGAGGGAGCAGAGGCACTATGTGTACCCCTAACAACAATATTCAATACATCTATCGAAACAGGGAGATTGCCTGAGGCATGGAAGACAGCAAATGTAGTCCCAATCTTTAAAAAAGGAGACAGACATGAAGCATTAAACTACAGACCAGTGTCACTGACATGTATAGTATGCAAAATCATGGAGAAGATTATCAGGAGAAGAGTGGTGGAACACCTAGAAAGGAACGATCTCATCAACAGCAGCCAACATGGTTTCAGGGACGGGAAATCCTGTGTCACAAACCTACTGGAGTTCTATGACATGGTGACAGCAGTAAGACAAGAGAGAGAGGGGTGGGTGGATTGCATTTTCTTGGACTGCAAGAAGGCGTTTGACACAGTTCCACACATGAGATTGGTGCAAAAACTGGAGGACCAAGCAGGGATAACAGGGAAGGCACTACAATGGATCAGGGAATACTTGTCAGGAAGACAGCAGCGAGTCATGGTACGTGGCGAGGTGTCAGAGTGGGCACCTGTGACCAGCGGGGTCCCGCAGGGGTCAGTCCTAGGACCAGTGCTGTTTCTGGTATTTGTGAACGACATGACGGAAGGAATAGACTCTGAGGTGTCCCTGTTTGCAGATGACGTGAAGTTGATGAGAAGAATTCACTCGATCGAAGACCAGGCAGAACTACAAAGGGATCTGGACAGGCTGCAGACCTGGTCCAGCAATTGGCTCCTGGAGTTCAATCCCACCAAGTGCAAAGTCATGAAGATTGGGGAAGGGCAAAGAAGGCCGCAGACGGAGTACAGTCTAGGGGGCCAGAGACTACAAACCTCACTCAAGGAAAAAGATCTTGGGGTGAGTATAACACCAGGCACATCTCCTGAAGCGCACATCAACCAAATAACTGCTGCAGCATATGGGCGCCTAGCAAACCTCAGAACAGCATTCCGACATCTTAATAAGGAATCATTCAGGACCCTGTACACCGTGTACGTTAGGACCATATTGGAGTATGCGGCACCAGTTTGGAACCCACACCTAGCCAAGCACGTGAAGAAACTAGAGAAAGTGCAAAGGTTTGCAACAAGACTAGTCCCAGAGCTAAGAGGTATGTCCTACGAGGAGAGGTTAAGGGAAATCAACCTGACGACACTGGAGGACAGGAGAGATAGGGGGGACATGATAACGACATACAAAATACTGAGAGGAATTGACAAGGTGGACAAAGACAGGATGTTCCAGAGATTGGACACAGTAACAAGGGGACACAGTTGGAAGCTGAAGACACAGATGAATCACAGGGATGTTAGGAAGTATTTCTTCAGCCACAGAGTAGTCAGTAAGTGGAATAGTTTGGGAAGCGATGTAGTGGAGGCAGGATCCATACATAGCTTTAAGCAGAGGTATGATAAAGCTCACGGCTCAGGGAGAGTGACCTAGTAGCGATCAGTGAAGAGGCGGGGCCAGGAGCTCGGACTCGACCCCCGCAACCTCAACTAGGTGAGTACATACATACATACATACATACATACATACATACATACATACATACATACATACATACATACATACATACATACATACATACACTATGAAACACAGGATCAAAATTGCCAGAGTAAATCTTGTTTTGGGATATAGAGAGGATATACACTAGGAAGTACGAGCGTCCTGCCAGGCCACCAGGAAAGGTAAACATGTTAAATGTTGTGTACTATGACAGGATTGCTGGCGTGTCCTTCGTCTCATAAACACACAAGCTAACAGGCAGATCTTGCAACTATTATTTGCGTCTGGTATGCGCCGCATACTGAGTTTTCTTCTGTCGTAATATTTTGATTCTTTTGGTGGGTTAAAATCAAACCATACCACGAGCGGGGTTAGAACCCGTGATCAGAGAGTCTCAAAACTCCAGACCCTCGCGTTAGTTTTGAGACTCTGGTCGCGGGTTCTAACCCCGCCCATGGTATGGTTTATTTGCAATCGTGAGTCGGGTTAAAATCCTTCCCCAGTAAGCACAGAGTGTCGTAGAGATAGCAACCCACACTGTATCAATAAATAAAAAAGATAACTGTACATTTTTTTAAAAGTCGGGTTGTTTAAATGTTTATGATGGAGTAAACACATTACAAAATTTCCTTGACAGAATGTTTAATTAATTTTTGTTTTACGATATTGTCATATTTAAAGACAACTTTAATATTGAAATATTCAGTACTTGTGGGAGGTGAAGGATTTTCGTTATAAGGTAAGACCAACAGTACACAAATAACCCGCACATAGAAGAGAGGAGCTTACAACGACGTTTCGGTCCGACCTGGACCATTTACACAGTCACACTGTGACTTTGTAAATGGTCCAAGTCGGACATCGGTCCTCTCTTCTATGTGCGGGTTATTTGTGTACCGTTTTATTTACAATGTTCTGCCTTTTTTGTTATTTAAGACCAACAGATTTTCGAACTTATACTCGGTGTTAGGCTCTGTCTTGTACAAGTTTTTTTTGCTTCATGAGAAGCGTCACCAAGAAATATTTGCGGATGTTGTAAGTTAAAAGCAATCTCATAGATTTTTCTAATTTACCCATCATAGAATTCAGGGCTACAGATCTTAAGGACTCTGAAAAACAGAGAAATAAACACACTCTGTTTATTATATATTTAATGATTCCAACAGTAATGTATTTATGAACATATGTTAGTAGCCTCGCTATAAACATTGAGCTTAAATGTTCTGCCAGATCTATAAATATGTATACCAGAAATTGAATTATTCCATTAACCTCACTTTCCATAGTTTCAATGGGAATTACTTTTTAAAATTCATAGCGGAAAAGAGAGAGGACAAAATGTAGTTAGTTTGTATCTGAGCAGTACAGAGAGATGGTGGCTGCTCCAAACTGAAGAGACCAGTGAGTTTAATGTACGTAGAAAGTTATCAGGACTCTCATTATAAGGCCAGAGACACAACATAACATTCACATAGGTCAGTCATTTGGTACTCAGAGGAAGGATACTTCTGAGTATTTTGGTCTCAAAATATTTCATGTACAAATTACTCAACACAGGTGACAAAGGATTACCCATGGCCATGCCAAATTTCTGTGAGTAGAATTTGTCATCGAACACAAATTTACAATTAAACGTTAAACTGGAGTATATTTGGAGAGAGTTCCTGGGGTCAACGCCCCCGCGGCCCGGTCTGTGACCTCATGGTGGATCAGGGCCTGATCAGCCAGGCTGTTACTGCTGACTGCCCGCAACCCGACGTAGGAACCACAGTCCGGCTAGTTAGGTACTGACTTTAGATGCCTGTCCAGTGCCAGTGTTTAAATAAAGAACATATTTTGGAAGGTCTTCTTCAAGGAACTACAATATATCATCTACTGGTACTTTAGTAAATAACGAAGTAACATCAAAACTAATGAGTCTGATATCATTAGAGATTAAAATACAAAAGTTTATCAACGAAATCAACATTATTTTTAACATGAGAAGAAGACACGGTACCCACAACCGAAATTAATATTTTCACTAACCATTTAGATAATCTATAGGTTACTGAACCTACAGAACTTATGACTGGTCTTACAGGATCGCCAACTTTGGCAATTCTATAAGACCAATATCCACGAATATTTCTTGATAAAACTTTTCATAAATCTAGAAAAAATATTCTACAACACAGAGCCTAATACTGAGTATAAGTTTGAGAATTTGTTGGCTTTACCATATAATGAAAATCTCTCTCACCTCCCACAAGCTATTGAATATTTTAATATTGAAGTTGTCTTTAAATATGACAATACCGAGAAACAAAAATGAATTAAAAATTCTCATAAGCAAGTTTTGGGATGTGTATATTCAATCCCTTGTAATTGCTGTGATACCTTTTATTTGGGACAAACTGGAAATCTCATGGGACCAGAGTTAAACAACATTAATAAGAAAAAATACTGGAAAAGTGAATAGTGCTTTGTATATTCATGTGAGAAATACAGGATATTGTGGAGACTGAACCAATGCCAAAAGAATTACTTCATTTCAACGAAATGTTTTGGAATCATCTGTTATTGAGCATGATGCAAACAAAACATTTTTCAAATTTGAGTTCTGGTACCTATAAACCTGATAATTTTATTGTTCAGAATATTGTTAATAATCTTAAAAGTAAAAATATTTTTCACAAGAATACGGAGTGTGTTCTTTGTTATATGAACACTGTTCGCTGATGTTGTTAACTGAACCTTCCACCCTGGAACACTGCTCGCTGGTGTTGTTAACTGAACCTTCCACCCTGGAACACTGCTCGCTGGTGTTGTTAACTGAACCTTCCACCCTGGAACACTGCTCGCTGGTGTTGTTAACTGAACCTCCCACCCTGGAACACTGCTCGCTGGTGTTGTTAACTGAACCTTCCACCCTGGAACACTGCTCGCTGGTGTTGTTAACTGAACCTCCCACCCTGGAACACTGCTCGCTGGTGTTGTTAACTGAACCTCCCACCCTGGAACACTGCTCGCTGGTGTTGTTAACTGAACCTCCCACCCTGGAACACTGCTCGCTGGTGTTGTTAACTGAACCTCCCACCCTGGAACACTGCTCGCTGGTGTTGTTAACTGAACCTCCCACCCTGGAACACTGCTCGCTGGTGTTGTTAACTGAACCTCCCACCCTGGAACACTGCTCGCTGGTGTTGTTAACTGAACCTCCCACCCTGGAACACTGCTCGCTGGTGTTGTTAACTGAACCTCCCACCCTGGAACACTGCTCGCTGGTGTTGTTAACTGAACCTCCCACCCTGGAACACTGCTCGCTGGTGTTGTTAACTGAACCTCCCACCCTGGAACACTGCTCGCTGGTGTTGTTAACTGAACCTCCCACCCTGGAACACTGCTCGCTGGTGTTGTTAACTGAACCTCCCACCCTGGAACACTGCTCGCTGGTGTTGTTAACTGAACCTCCCACCCTGGAACACTGCTCGCTGGTGTTGTTAACTGAACCTCCCACCCTGGAACACTGCTCCGAGGTGTTGTTATCCGAACATCCCACCCTGGAACACTGCTCCCTGGTGTTGTTACTTTAACCTTACACTCTGAAACACTGCTCCCTGGTGTTGTTACTTTAACCTTACACTCTGAAACACTGCTCCCTGGTGTTGTTATCTGAACCACCCACTCCCTGGTGTTGTTATCTGGACCACTGCTCCCTGGTGTTGTTACTTTAACCTTACACTCTGAAACACTGCTCCCTGGTGTTGTTATCTGAACCACCCACCCTGGAACACTGCTCCCTGGTGTTGTTATCTGAACCTCACATCGGGAACACTGCTCCCTGGAGTTCTTATCGAAACCTCCCACCCTGGAACACTGCTCACTGGTGTTGTTATCTGAACCTTCGACCATGGAAGACTGCTCCCTGGTGTTGTTATCTGAACCACCCACCCTGGAACACTGCTCCCTGGTGTTGTTATCTGAACCACCCACCCTGGAACACTGCTCGCTGGTGTTGTTAACTGAACCTCCCACCCTGGAACACTGCTCGCTGGTGTTGTTAACTGAACCTCCCACCCTGGAACACTGCTCACTGGTGTTGTTATCTGAACCTCCCACCCTGGAACACTGCCCCCTGGTGTTGTTATCTGAACCACCCACCCTGGAACACTGCTCCCTGGTGAAACCTCCCACCCACCCTGGAACACTGCTCCCTGGTGTTGTTATCTGAACCACCCACCCTGGAACACTGCTCAGTGGTGTTGTTATCTAAACCTCCCACCCTGGAACACTGTTCGCTGCTTTTGTTATCTGAACCTCTCACCCTGGAACACTGCTCCCTGGTGTTGTTATCTGAACCTCCCACCACCTGTGGTGTTGTTAAACCTCCCACTGGAACCTGCTCGGTGTTGTTATCTGAACCTCCCACCCTTTAACACTGATCCCTGGTGTTGTTATCTGAACCTCCCACTCTGGAACACTGCTCCCTGGAGTTATCTGAACCTCCCACCCTGGAACTCTGCTCCCTGGTGTTGTTATCTGAACCTCCCACCCTGGAACTCTGCTCCCTGGTGTTGTTATCTGAACCTTCCACCCAGGAACACTGCTCCCTGGTGTTGTTACCTGAACCTCCCACCCTGGAACTCTGCTCCCTGGTGTTGTTATCTGAACCTTCCACCCTGGAACACTGCTCCCTGGTGTTGTTACCTGAACCTCACAGCTTAAAGTACTGCTCCCTGGTGTAGTTATCTGAACCTCTCACCCTGGAACGCTGCTCCCTGGTGTTGTTATCTGAACCTCCCACCCTGGAACACTGCTCCGTTGTGTTGTTATCTGAACCTCCCACCCTTTAACACTGCTCCCTGGTGTTGTTACCTGAACTGGAACACTGCTCCACCCTGGAACACTGCTCCCTGGTGTTGTTATCTGAACCTCCCACCCTGGAACTCTGCTCCCTGGTGTTGTTATCTGAACCTCCCACCCTGGAACACTGCTCCCTGGTGTTGTTATCTGAACCTCCCACCCTGGAACACTGCTCCCTGGTGTTGTAATCTAAACCTCCCACTCTGGAACACTGCTCCCTGGTGTTATCTGAGCCTCGCACCCTGGAACACTGCTCCCTGGTTTTGTTATCTGAACCTCCCACCCTGGAACGCTGCTCCCTGGTGTTATCTGAACCTCGCACCCTGGAACACTGCTCTCTAGTGTTGTTATCTGAACCTCCCAGCCTGGAACACTGTTCCCTGGTGTTATCTGAACCTCGCAACCTGGAACACTGCTCCCTGGTGATGTTATCTGAACCTCCCACCTTGGAACACTGCTCTCTGGTGTTATCTGAACCTCGCACCCTGGTGTTATCTGAACCTCCCACCTTGGAACACTGCTCCCTGGTGTTATCTGAAGCTCCCACCCTTGAACTCTGCTCCCTGGTGTTGTTATCTGAACCTCCCACACTGGAACACTGATCCCTGGTGTTATCTGAACCTCGCACCCTGGAACACTGCTCCCTGGTGTTGTTATCTGAACCTACCACCGTGGAACACTGCACCCTGGAGTTGTTATCTGAACCTCCCACCCTGGAACACTGCTCCCTGGTGTTATCTGAACCTCCCACCCTGGAGCTCTGCTCCCTGGTGTTGTTATCCGAACTTCCGACCCTAGAACACTGCTCCGTGGTGTTGTTATTTGAACCTCCCACCCTGGAACACTGCTCCGAGGTGTTGTTATCCGAACATCCCACCCTGGAACACTGCTCCCTGGTGTTGCTATATGAACCTCCCACCCAGGAACACTGCTCCCTGGTGTTGTTATCTGAACCTCCCACCCTGGAACACTGCTCCCTGGTGTTGTTACCTGAACCTCACAGCTTATAATACTGCTCCCTGGTGAAGTTATCTGAACCTCTCACCCTGGAACGCTGCTCCCTGGTGTTGTTATCTGAACCTCCCACCCTGGAACACTGCTCCGTTGTGTTGTTATCTGAACCTCCCACCCTTTAACACTGATCCCTGGTGTTGTTATCTGAACCTCCCACTCTGGAACACTGCTCCCTGGAGTTATCTGAACCTCCCACCCTGGAACTCTGCTCCCTGGTGTTGTTATCTGAACCTCCCACCCTGGAACTCTGCTCCCTGGTGTTGTTATCTGAACCTCCCACCCTGGAACACTGCTCCCTGGTGTTGTTATCTGAACCTCCCACCCTGGAACACTGCTCAGTGGTGTTGTTATCTGAACCTCCCACCCTGGAACACTGCTCCCTGGTGTTGTTATCTGAACCTCCCACCCTGGAACACTGCTCAGTGGTGTTGTTATCTAAACCTCCCACCCTGGAACACTGTTCGCTGCTTTTGTTATCTGAACCTCTCACCCTGGAACACTGCTCCCTGGTGGTGTTATCTGAACCTACCACCGTGGAACACTGCACCCTCGTGTTGTTATCTGAACCTCCCACCCTGGAACACTGCTCCCTGGTGTTGTTATCTGAACCTACCACCGTGGAACACTGCACCCTGGAGTTGTTATCTGAACCTCCCACCCTGGAACACTGCTCCCAGGTGTTGTTATCTGAACTTCCCACCCTGGAACACTCATGCCTGGTGTTATCTGAACCTCCCACCCTGGAACACTGCTCGCTGGTGTTGTTAACTGAACCTCCCTCCCTGGAACACTGCTCGCTGGTGTTGTTAACTGAACCTCCCACCCTGGAACACTGCTCCTGGTGTTGTTATCTGAACCACCCACCCTGGAACTCTGCTCCCTGGTGTTGTTAACTGAACCTCCCACCCTGGAACACTGCTGGCTGGTGTTGTTATCTGAACCTCCCACCCTGGAACACTGCTCGCTGGTGTTGTTAACTGAACCTCCCACCCCGGAACGCTGCTCACTGGTGTTGTTAACTGAACCTCCCACCCTGGAACACTGCTCGCTGAACTTGTTAACTGAACCTCCCACCCTGGAACACTGCTCCCTGGTGTTGTTAACTGAACCTCCCACCCTGGAACACTGCTCGCTGGTGTTGTTAACTGAACCTCCCACCCTGGAACACTGCTCGCTGGTGTTGTTATCTGAACCTCCCACCCTGGAACACTGCTCGCTGGTGTTGTTAACTGAACCTCCCACCCTGGAACACTGCTCGCTGGTGTTGTTAACTGAACCTCCCACCCTGGAACACTGCTCGCTGGTGTTGTTAACTGAACCTCTCCACCCTGGAACACTGCTCGCTGGTGTTGTTAACTGAACCTCCCACCCTGGAACACTGCTCGCTGGTGTTGTTAACTGAACCTCCCACCCTGGAACACTGCTCGCTGGTGTTGTTAACTGAACCTCCCACCCTGGAACACTGCTCGCTGGTGTTGTTAACTGAACCTCCCACCCTGGAACACTGCTCGCTGGTGTTGTTAACTGAACCTCCCACCCTGGAACCTCCCACTGGAACTGCTCCTGGTGTTGTTAACTGGTGTTGTTAACTGAACCTCCCACCCTGGAACACTGCTCGCTGGTGTTGTTAACTGAACCTCCCACCCTGGAACACTGCTCGCTGGTGTTGTTAACTGAACCTCCCACCCTGGAACACTGCTCGCTGGTGTTGTTAACTGAACCTCCCACCCTGGAACACTGCTCGCTGGTGTTGTTAACTGAACCTCCCACCCTGGAACACTGCTCGCTGGTGTTGTTAACTGAACCTCCCACCCTGGAACACTGCTCGCTGGTGTTGTTATCTGAACCTCCCACCCTGGAACACTGCTCCCTGGTGTTGTTATGAACTGAACCTCTCCACCCTGGAACACTGCTCGCTGGTGTTGTTATCTGAACCTCCCACCCTGGAACACTGCTCGCTGGTGTTGTTAACTGAACCTCCCACCCTGGAACACTGCTCCCTGGTGTTGTTATCTGAACCTCCCACCCTGGAACACTGCTCCCTGGTGTTGTTATCTGAACCTCCCACCCTGGAACACTGCTCCCTGGTGTTGTTATCTGAACCTCCCACCCTGGAACACTGCTCGCTGGTGTTGTTATCTGAACCTCCCACCCTGGAACACTGCTCCCTGGTGTTGTTATCTGAACCTCCCACCCTGGAACACTGCTCCCTGGTGTTGTTATCTGAACCTCCCACCCTGGAACACTGCTCCCTGGTGTTGTTATCTGAACCTCCCACCCTGGAACACTGCTCCCTGGTGTTGTTATCTAAACCTCCCACCTTGGAACACTGCTCCCTGGTGTTATCTGAACCTCCCACTCTGGAACACTGCTCCCTGGAGTTATCTGAACCTCCCACCCTGGAACTCTGCTCCCTGGTGTTGTTATCTGAGCCTCTTACCCTGGAACTCTGCTCCCTGGTGTTGTTAACTGAACCTCCCACCCTGGAACACTGCTCACTGGTGTTCTTATCTGAACCTCCCACCCTGGAACACTCATCCCTGGTGTTATCTGAACCTCCCACCCTGGAACACTGCTCGCTGGTGTTGTTAACTGAACCTTCCACCCTGGAACACTGCTCGCTGGTGTAGTTAACTGAACCTCCCACCCTGGAACACTGCTCGCTGGTGTTGTTAACTGAACCTTCCACCCTGGAACACTGCTCGCTGGTGTTGTTAACTGAACCTACCACCCTGGAACACTGCTCGCTGGTGTTGTTAACTGAACCTCCCACCCTGGAACACTGCTCGCTGGTGTTGTTAACTGAACCTTCCACCCTGGAGCACTGCTCACTGGTGTTGTTAACTGAACCTCCCTCCCTGGAACACTGCTCGCTGGTGTTGTTATCTGAACCTTCCCACCCTGGAACACTGCTCCGCTGTGTTCTTAACTGAATCTCCCACCCTGGAACACTGCTCCCTGGTGTTGTTATCTGAGCCACCCACCCTGGACCAGTGCTCCCTGGTGTTGTTATCTGAACCTCCCACCCTGGAACACTGCTCCCTGGTGTTGTTAACTGACTGGTGTTGTTAACTCCCTGGAACACTGCTCCCTGTTATCTGAACCTCCCACCCTGGAACACTGCTCCCTGGTGTTGTTATCTGAACCTCCCACCCTGGAACACTGCTCCCTGGTGTTGTTATCTGAACCTCCCACCCTGGAACACTGCTCCCTGGTGTTGTTATCTGAACCTCCCACCCTGGAACACTGCTCCCTGGTGTTGTTATCTGAACCTCCCACCCTGGAACACTGCTCCCTGGTGTTGTTATCTGAACCTCCCACCCTGGAACACTGCTCCCTGGTGTTGTTATCTGAACCTCCCACCCTGGAACACTGCTCCCTGGTGTTGTTATCTGAACCTCCCACCCTGGAACACTGCTCCCTGGTGTTGTTATCTGAACCTCCCACCCTGGAACACTGCTCCCTGGTGTTGTTATCTGAACCTCCCACCCTGGAACACTGCTCCCTGGTGTTGTTAACTGAACCTCCCACCCTGGAACACTGCTCCTGGTGTTGTTATCTGAACCTTCCACCCAGGAACACTGCTCCCTGGTGTTGTTATCTGAACCTTCCACCCTGGAACACTGCTCCCTGGTGTTGTTATCTAAACCACACCCTGGAACACTGCTCCCTGGTGTTGTTATCTGAACCTACCACCGTGGAACACTGCTCCCTGGTGTTGTTATCTGAACCTCCCACCCTGGAACACTGCTCCCTGGTGTTGTTATCTGAACCTACCACACTGGAACACTGCTCCCTGGTGTTATTTGAACCTCCCACTCTGGAACACTGCTCCTTGGTGTTGTTATCTGAACCTCCCACCCTGGAACACTGCTCCCTGGTGTTGTTATCTGAACCTCCCACCCTGGAACACTGCTCCCTGGTGTTATGTGAACCTCCCATCCTGGAACACTGCTCCCTGGTGTTGTTATCTGAACCTCCCACCCTGGAACACTGCTCTCTGGTGTTATCTGAACCTGGAACACTGCTCCCTGGTGTTGTTAACTGAACCTGGAACACTGCTCCCTGGTGTTGTTATCTGAACCTCCCACCCTGGAACACTGCTCCCTGGTGTTATGTGAACCTCCCACCCTGGAACACTGCTCCCTGGTGTTGTTATCTGAACCTCCCACCCTGGAACACTGCTCTCTGGTGTTATCTGAACCTCCCACCCTGGAACACTGCTCCCTGGTGTTGTTATCTGAACCTCCCCCCCTGGAACACTGCTCCGTTGTGTTCTTATCTGAATCTCCCACCCTGGAACACTGCTCCCTGGTGTTGTTATCTGAACCTCCCATTCTGGAACACTGCTCCCTGGTGTTATCTGAACCTCCCACCCTGGAACACTGCTCCCTGGTGTCGTTATCTGAACCTCCCACCCTGGAACACTGCTCCCTGGTGTTGTTATGTGAACCTCCCACCCTGGAACACTGCTCCCTGGTGTTGTTATCTGAACCTCCCACCCTGGAACACTGCTCCCTGGTGTTGTTATCTGAACCTCCCACCCTGGAACACTGCTCCCTGGTGTTATCTGAACCTCCCACCCTGGAACACTGCTCCCTGGTGTTGTTATCTGAACCTCCCACCCTGGAACACTGCTCCCTGGTGTTGTTATCTGAACCTCCCACCCTGGAACACTGCTCCCTTGTGTTATCTGAACCTCCCACCCTGGAACACTGCTCCCTGGTGTCGTTATCTGAACCTCCCACCCTGGAACACTGCTCCCTGGTGGTGTTATGTGAACCTCCCACCCTGGAACACTGCTCCCTGGTGTTGTTATCTGAACCTCCCACCCTGGAACACTGCTCCCTGGTGTTGTTATCTGAACCTCCCACCCTGGAACACTGCTCCCTTGTGTTATCTGAACCTCCCACCCTGGAACACTGCTCCCTGGTGTTGTTATCTGAACCTCCCACCCTGGAACACTGCTCCCTGGTGTTGTTATCTGAACCTCCCACCCTGGAACACTGCTCCCTGGTGTTGTTATCTGAACCTCCCACCCTGGAACACTGCTCCCTGGTGTTGTTATCTGAACCTCCCACCCTGGAACACTGCTCCCTGGTGTTGTTTTCTGAACCTCCCACCCTGGAACACTGCTCCCTGGTTTTGTTATCTGAACCTCCCACCCTGGAACACTGCTCCCTGGTGTTGTTATCTGAACCTCTCCCCCTGGAACACTGCTCCCTGGTGTTGTTATCTGAACCTCCCACCCTGGAACACTGCTCCCTGGTGTTGTTATCTGAACCTCCTACCCTGGAACACTGCTCCCTGGTGTTGTTATCTGAACTTCCCACCCTGGAACACTGCTCCCTGGTGTTATGTGAACCTCCCACCCTGGAACACTGCTCCCTGGTGTTGTTATCTGAACCTCCCACCCTGGAACACTGCTCCCTGGTGTTGTTATCTGAACCTCCCATTCTGGAACACTGCTCCCTTGTGTTATCTGAACCTCCCACCCTGGAACACTGCTCCCTGGTGTCGTTATCTGAACCTCCCACCCTGGAACACTGCTCCCTGGTGGTGTTATGTGAACCTCCCACCCTGGAACACTGCTCCCTGGTGTTGTTATCTGAACCTCCCACCCTGGAACACTGCTCCCTGGTGTTGTTATCTGAACCTCCCACCCTGGAACACTGCTCCCTTGTGTTATCTGAACCTCCCACCCTGGAACACTGCTCCCTGGTGTTGTTATCTGAACCTCCCACCCTGGAACACTGCTCCCTGGTGTTGTTATCTGAACCTCCCACCCTGGAACACTGCTCCCTGGTGTTGTTATCTGAACCTCCCACCCTGGAACACTGCTCCCTGGTGTTGTTATCTGAACCTCCCACCCTGGAACACTGCTCCCTGGTGTTGTTTTCTGAACCTCCCACCCTGGAACACTGCTCCCTGGTTTTGTTATCTGAACCTCCCACCCTGGAACACTGCTCCCTGGTGTTGTTATCTGAACCTCTCCCCCTGGAACACTGCTCCCTGGTGTTGTTATCTGAACCTCCCACCCTGGAACACTGCTCCCTGGTGTTGTTATCTGAACCTCCTACCCTGGAACACTGCTCCCTGGTGTTGTTATCTGAACTTCCCACCCTGGAACACTGCTCCCTGGTGTTATGTGAACCTCCCACCCTGGAACACTGCTCCCTGGTGTTATGTGAACCTCCCACCCTGGAACACTGCTCCCTGGTGTTATGTGAACCTCCCACCCTGGAACACTGCTCCCTGGTGTTATGTGAACCTAGCACCCTGGAACACTGCTCCCTGGTGTTGTTATCTGAACCTCCCACCCTGGAACACTGCTCCCTGGTGTTATGTGAACCTCCCACCCTGGAACACTGCTCCCTGGTGTTATGTGAACCTCCCACCCTGGAACACTGCTCCCTGGTGTTATGTGAACCTCCCACCCTGGAACACTGCTCCCTGGTGTTATGTGAACCTACCACCCTGGAACACTGCTCTCTGGTGTTGTTATCTGAACCTACTACCCTGGAACACTGCTCTCTGGTGTTGTTATCTGAACCTACTACCCTGGAACACTGCTCTCTGGCATATCTTTGGTTGTGGAAATCGAACCGTCACATCTATTGGTTTAATATTAAACTTTTTTTACTGAGGGAACAGGAATGCCGGCGGAAGGTCTCTGTCTTATGACGAAATGCTTCTCAATGTGGGTTGTCATGACCATAATTATAGGGGACAGATTATAAATCATATAATGTGTCCAGGAGCAGGTGTCAACGTTGTTTTAACTACGTAAATGACTGTAGTCATGAACTATTTACAAGTTTTAACGCTGTTATAGTTGAGTGAACGTTTTGCTAAGTAATAAATAGATGTTCATTAACTTCTAAAACATTTTCTAAATAACTGTTCTCATAATCTTGGATTATTTCACATTTAAATAATGTACTGTACATAATGCTGCAAGTTGTGAAAGTAATTCTGGCGATAAGGTTGACGTCTGGTTAGATTTCATTGAGGTTGTGATGAAGACTCACAGAGATGATTCTCGGGAAACTGAGGCTGGATGGAACAACATCCAAGAATCTGCTGGTTTTCCTAAATAAACTACAGACGTTTGACTCTTCTTGCATGATAGTGCGAGGATTTATACTTACTGGTGGCCATCTTTGTCATATAAGAACATAAGAACATAAGAACATAAGAAAGGAGGAACACTGCAGCATATCTCAATAAAAATTATTTTGGAGGTATTATTATTTTCTTGTAAACATCTCGGTGTTAATGCACGAATTTTTAAGCTTGACTTTCATCTGATTCATCAGTTTTAAATTAATTCATGAGATTAAATCACTAAAACGTAACTGTCTCTTTACCATTTAAAATTATTATACTTGTGTTGTTGTTAGACAATCCAGTTACACTAATCAGTGATAACTATCAGTCAGAGATAAGAAATCAAGTCTGGACACATGTACAAGCTTGAGTGCAAGGAGTATAACGCAACTCAGCTTAGAGAGTGCAAACCCGGATATTTATGAGGATCTCACTTGCAACATATTTACCTGGAGAGATGTAACTGACAGATATAAGTGTACGCGTTACAGCTGGCGCTCATGCTGCTAGAAGAGCCCAGAGAGCGTGCAGCTGCAGCTGCAGCAGCGGCTCCAGGATGTGTCTGCATGTGCAGCTCATGCTGTAAGCAGAGCTAGACAGTGCGTGTGCAGGTGCAGCAGAGGCTGCAGGGAGAGTTTGGACATGCTGGACTTGACTACCAAGGACGTGATCAACGATTCAGCAATGGACAGGGGCGTGGAATTAGTGAATGATATGTGTATCAAAGAGGCTATCTGCGGATGCACTCAGCCTTAATGATCAGTAACTTGTACTGGACAACAGTCATTCTTAACCACAGTAATAAGCGAAATTTTGAGAGTTCATGACCACCAGGGACGGAAGGTTACGTTAACCACGAGATGTATAAAACACATGTAACATGGTGGAAGGTTGGACAGTCCCCGCCAACTTCCTCTCAGGTTAATAATAATAATAATAATAATAATAATAATAATAATAATAATAATAATAATAATAATAATAATAATAATAATAATAATAATAATAATAATGATATCTCCGTTTCTACCAGTACATGTACAGGGTATACAGACCATAGCTGACATTAATAACATCCTATTATATAGAAAGCCGCTTGTTATAAGAACGTAAGAAAGAAGGAACACTGCAACAGGCCTACTGACCCATGCGGAGCAGGCCCATGTCCACCCCCCGGATTAGCCCAATGCCCCCCCCCCGGATTAGCCCAATGACCCCCCCCCCGGATTAGACCAATGACCCACCCAGTCTGGTCACCTCCACTCAAGGAAGGAGCACTGCACCAGACCCAGCAGCACAAGCTAGTCAGGTCCAACTCACACCCACCCACACCCACTCATGTATTTATCTAACCTATTTTTAAAACTACACAACGTTTTAGCCTCAATAACTGTACTCGGGAGTTTGTTCCACTCATCCACAACTCTATTACCAAACCAGTGCTTTCCTATATCCTTCCTGAATCTGAATTTTTCTAACTTGAAACCATTGCTGCGAGTCTTGTCTTGGCTGGAAATTTTCAGCACGCTATTTACATCCCCTTTATTTATTCCTGTTTTCCATTTATACACCTCGATCATATCCCCCCTAATTCTACGCCTTTCGAGAGAGTGCAGATTCAGGGCCCTCAGTCTATCCTCATAGGGAAGATTTCTGATACATGGGATCATCTTTGTCATCCTCCTCTGTACGTTTTCCAGAGCATTTATATCCATTCTGTAATACGGTGACCAGAACTGAGCAGCAGAGTCTAAATGAGGCCTAACCAAGGATATATAGAGTTGAAGAACAATCTGAGGACTTCTATTATTTATACTTCTAGATATGAAGCCAAGAATTCTGTTAGCTTTATTGCGAACACTAACGCACTGTTGTCTTGGTTTTAGATTACTGCTAACCAGAACTCCTAAATCCTTTTCGCAATCAGTAGTATTAAGATCTACATTATTTAGTTTATATGTGGCATGGTTATTTAACTGTCCAACATTTAGAACTTTGCATTTGTCAATATTAAACTGCATCTGCCACTTCTCCGACCATTGCATCAGTCTATGCAAATCATCCTGGAGTGCTCTAGTGTCCTCATTAGAATGAATTGGACTGCCTATTTTGGTGTCATCAGCAAATTTGCTTATGTCGCTATTTATTCCCTCATCTATGTTGTTTATGTAAATTGTGAACAACAACGGGCCCAACACTGACCCCTGAGGAACACCGCTTGTGACGTGCCCCCATTCTGATTTCTCCATTCTGATTTCTCCCCATTTATGCAAACTCTCTGCTGTCTATTTGTCAGTCATGCCTCTACCCAGGAAAAAATTTCACCTCCTATTCCGTGTGCCTTAAGTTTCCTCAATAGCCTCTGGTGTGGAACTCTATCGAAAGCCTTACTGAAGTCCATATATACAATATCATATTCATTACCATGATCTACCTCCTCAAACACCTTAGTGAAAAAAGTTAGTAAATTAGTAAGAAATGCTGAGCATTTCCCGCAAATTAGGTCAGTTTTGTCCCAGGATGCGACCCACACCAATCCACTAACACTCAGGTACCCATTTTACTGATGGGTGAATGGGGACAGCAGGTGTCTTATGGAAACACGCCCCTAATGTTTTCCAGCCGTACCGGAGGAGATTCGAACTCCGGACCTCAGTGTGTGAGTTGAGTGTGCCAGCGATCCAGCTACGGGACACCCAGTGGAAGGTTGAACTACAACATCAGTCTGTCCATAAACCTACTTATCTATGTTCATGGTATCATAGTTCGTTATAGACCTACTCAGGCTTCTAACTACGTTCTTATAACATTCAGTTGCATTTCTTACTTCTGATATTATTTCTAATGCGAGACAGATACACCAATGTTCTATATTTTCTCGGCTAACGTATCAACTTTATCATGAAAGAGTAATCCAATGTGTGTTGGAATCCATAAAAATTGTTATGGATTCCACCGTACATTGGACTTTGGAGTATCTACGAGTGTATCTGGCTTCTCCAATGAACATGTTATAGAGTCATTATGTGAGTCAAGAGCCTTCAATGATTATATAGAATCAGTATTGATGATAGAGTCAAGCTCAGTGTCATAGGTTAGCTTTAGCGCCATTAGGATTGCAAGCAATTCAGTTTGCAGTGTAGACGCCCAGTTGTTAATTCTTATGCCTAACTCAACAAATTTATTATCGTTCTTAACTAGAGAGGTGGCAACAAGAGCAGATGCAGCCCTGCCAGAAGACTCCTGTTTAGATCCATCAGTGTATATAACTTGTGATAACTTGTTACTACCAGCAAGGTGAGAAATTTCTTCTTGAGCAGTTGCTCTAACAAGAGATTTAAGGAAGGGATTACTAGCAATGAGCTTCTTGGGAGGGACTTGTAGGTATGTGATATTAAATGAACACATCTTCCATGGAGGGGTGAAATGCGCTTGTTGCCTACAGTGATACAGTTAGTACAAGTTATATAAATTAATATAACTGCATGTTTTCAAAACCCATTTGGATCTATGTGTATTTACTCCCAGACATTTAGTAAGATTGATAGTGACAGTGTCTGGGTCATTTCTTAACATTCTTATACCGAGTACAGTGTTAATCTCAATCATCCTATCACTGATACTAGAGACACCACGATCCTTCCTCACATTAACAACCTTGGTAGATTTAGGACAGCCAAGAATAATTCTGAGAGCTTCATTTTGCATTAACTCAAAGAGCCAGAGAGAATTGTCCTTACCTAATATTAACATGGGCACAGCATAATCAATTAAGGATGTGATATAAGATACGGCTATCATTCTAACTATTCTCACATTAGCACTATAGTTGGGGCTGTAGCTACAGTAGTTTACCTCGAGACCTGGAGAGAGTTCCGGGGGTCAACGCCCCCGCGGCCCGGTCTGTGACCAAGCCTCCTGGTGGATCAGAGCCTGATCAACCAGGCTGTTGCTGCTGGCTGCACGCAAACCAACGTACGAGCCACAGCCCGGCTGATCCGGAACTGACTTTAGGTGCTTGTCCAGTGCCAGCTTGAAGACTGCCAGGGGTCTGTTGGTAATCCCCCTTATGTGTGCTGGGAGGCAGTTGAACAGTCTTGGGCCCCTGACACTTATTGTATGGTCTCTTAACGTGCTAGTAACACCCCTGCTTTTCATTGGGGGGATGGTGCATCGTCTGCCAAGTCTTTTGCTTTCGTAGTGAGTGATTTTCGTGTGCAAGTTCGGTACTAGTCCCTCTAGGATTTTCCAGGTGTATATAATCATGTATCTCTCCCTCCTGCGTTCCAGGGAATACAGGTTTAGGAACCTCAAGCGCTCCCAATAATTGAGGTGTTTTATCTCCGTTATGCGCGCCGTGAAAGTTATCTGTACATTTTCTAGGTCGGCAATTTCACCTGCCTTGAAAGGTGCTGTTAGTGTGCAGCAATATTCCAGCCTAGATAGAACAAGTGACCTGAAGAGTGTCATCATGGGCTTGGCCTCCCTAGTTTTGAAGGTTCTCATTATCCATCCTGTCATTTTTCTAGCAGATGCGATTGATACAATGTTATGGTCCTTGAAGGTGAGATCCTCCGACATGATCACTCCCAGGTCTTTGACGTTGGTGTTTCGCTCTATTTTGTGGCCAGAATTTGTTTTGTACTCTGATGAAGTTTTAATTTCCTCATGTTTACCATATCTGAGTAATTGAAATTTCTCATCGTTGAACTTCATATTGTTTTCTGCAGCCCACTGAAAGATTTGGTTGATGTCCGCCTGGAGCCTTGCAGTGTCACAAATGGAAGACACTGTCATGCAGATTCGGGTGTCATCTGCAAAGGAAGACACGGTGCTGTGGCTGACATCCTTGTCTATGTCGGATATGAGGATGAAGAACAAGATGGGAGCGAGTACTGTGCCTTGTGGAACAGAGCTTTTCACCGTAGCTGCCTCGGACTTTACTCTGTTGACGACTACTCTCTGTGTTCTGTTAGTGAGGAAATTATAGATCCATCGACCGACTTTTCCTGTTATTCCTTTAGCACGCATTTTGTGCGCTATTACGCCATGGTCACACTTGTCGAAGGCTTTTGCAAAGTCTGTATATATTACATCTGCATTCTTTTTGTCTTCTAGTGCATTTAGGACCTTGTCGTAGTGGTCCAATAGTTGAGACAGACAGGAGCGACCTGTTCTAAACCCATGTTGCCCTGGGTTGTGTAACTGATGGGTTTCTAGATGGGTGGTGATCTTGCTTCTTAGGACCCTTTCAAAGATTTTTATGATATGGGATGTTAGTGCTATTGGTCTGTAGTTCTTTGCTGTTGCTTTACTGCCCCCTTTGTGGAGTGGGGCTATGTCTGTTGTTTTTAGTAACTGAGGGACGACCCCCGTGTCCATGCTCCCTCTCCATAGGATGGAAAAGGCTCGTGATAGAGGCTTCTTGCAGTTCTTGATGAACACAGAGTTCCATGAGTCTGGCCCTGGGGCAGAGTGCATGGGCATGTCATTTATCGCCTGTTCGAAGTCATTTGGCGTCAGGATAACATCGGATAGGCTTGTGTTAATCAAATTTTGTGGCTCTCTCATAAAAAATTCATTTTGATCTTCGACTCTCAGTCTGGTTAGCGGCTTGCTAAAAACTGAGTCATATTGGGACTTGAGTAGCTCACTCATTTCCTTGCTGTCATCTGTGTAGGACCCATCTTGTTTAAGTAGGGGCCCAATACTGGACGTTGTTCTCGATTTTGATTTGGCATAGGAGAAGAAATACTTTGGGTTTCTTTCGATTTCATTTATGGCTTTTAGTTCTTCCCGCGATTTCTGACTCCTAAAGGATTCTTTTAGCTTAAGTTCGATGCTTGCTATTTCTCTGACCAGTGTCTCCCTACGCATTTCAGATATATTGACCTCTTTTAGCCGCTCTGTTATTCTTTTCCGTCGCCTGTAAAGGGATCGCCTGTCTCTTTCTGTTTTACATCTACTCCTCCTTTTTCTTAGAGGAATAAGCCTTGTGCATACATCGAGTGCCACCGAGTTAATCTGTTCTAGGCATAAGTTGGGGTCTGTGTTGCTTAGTATATCTTCCCAGCTTATATCGGTTAGGACTTGGTTTACTTGGTCCCACTTTATGTTTTTGTTATTGAAGTTGAATTTGGTGAATGCTCCCTCGTGACTAATCTCATTATGTCGGTCTGGGGCTCCGCGCATACATGACTGAACCTCAATTATGTTGTGATCTGAGTATATTAGTGTGCAAACTAATTGGAACAGGAGTAAAGTTTGTGATTATCTCATAATATTTCTTAGTCTCAAGTTCAATTAATGTAGTTTGGGTTCTTTTCTTTTCACAGGAGTTTGCTACCGACTTCTGGCAACTGACTCTCGTCAGTGCTACAACAGCTGTTGTTCTGAAAGGCAATTCCTGCAAGCATGCTCCTTGAGTGAATGTGGTTTCGCCCAATTCTCCTCTTCAATTCATAATTACTGCTTAAATTCATGATGGATGTTACACCTAGGAAGTGTGCAAGTATTGTAGTTCTTAGAAAACATGCTGATTTGAGTATCATATAGAGCCCCGAAAATTTGAGCCTAGCAAATTCAACTGTTGGTCGGATTCTGAAGAGAGCTGACAACACTGGGGATGGTGGAGTGCTACGTCGAGGAAGATGAGGAAGAAAACTCAAGATAACACCTCACGATGACAAGGTTATCATAAGAAATTATGTAATGGATCCCAAGAAAACCAGCAAAGATCTATAGAGAGATTTGGCTCTTTGAAGCTGGCAGAACTGCCTGAAAGTCGGTAAAGAAATAATTACTGATTGCTGCTACGAAGAAAAAACAGCTGCGGTGGGCATTCGAGCAGAAGGGATGGGCGACAGATAAATGGGTACAGATCAATGATAGTGAGACGAAGCAAAGGCGAACCTCTTCGGAATAGACACATTAAACAAGCGCCAAAACATCCATCTAAGAAGGTATTTAGAGCTAGTTCTACTGCTCAAGGCCCTGGTCGGCTTGTTATTGTTGAGGGAACAATGAACAGTGACGAATACAAGGCAATCCTGGCAACTCATTTAATTCCCATTGTGGACAGATATGAAGAAGCATTTTCCAGCAGGATCTTGCTCCATGCCACACTTCCAGAAGAAAGCTGACATTCTTCGAAGAGAGTGAGGTAAGCGTTCTAAATTGGCCTGGAAACTCTCTTGACCTCAACCCAGTTGGGAACCTATGGGTAATAACCAAACTCGGGATCGAGAAGCAGGACTATTCAGTTGTGGATAAGTTATCTGCTGCTGTTATTAGGACTTGGTGCCGTGATGAACTTCCGACAATGTGTTCAACATTGATGGATTCTATGCCGCAGTGTGTAGCAATGCTTATAAAAGCAAAGGGTAGTCATATCTCTTATTAAATCAGTTATCTGTCATCATTGCAGTGTATTTCTCAATTTTCCAACTAAATGCCTTATTTCATCACTGTCCCAATTAATATGCACACTACTGTAGCAACAGCTTTATGACCATTTAGCTTATTTTTATATTTGTTATTTAGCTGTGTTATTATTGATTTATTGAAGGTTACGTCTGCACCAAGATATCTGTAAGATTTAACGTAGCTGATATTTTCACTCTGTGAACAGATGGGTGGGGGATGTCGTTTGCTTGCCAATGTCTTCATTTTAGATGAAGATATAATGAGATCTAATCGATTACGATTGCTTGAACCTTGTGAAGAAGGGTACTCATCTTGTTATGCTATGCTGTATGGATCATGATGTTATCAGCATAGCTTATAGCTATATGTTTTGGTGAGGCAGGTAGAGCATTTAGGCGAGCATTAATCAGAACATTAAATAGCATGGGACTAAGAACTCCTCCCTGCGGTGTACCTAGGGACATTTCTTTAGATTCGCTTCTAAAGCCGTCGTAGAGGAGAGAGAGGATACTCTATTTGACAGATATCCTATTACCCAACTGAGTAAGCTACCACCAATATTCATTTTGGCTAGTTCATGTAGTATAACGGTTCTGGTTGTGATATCAAATGCAGATTTTAGATCAAGAAATGTGGTAAAACTAATAGAGGCGTGTGCATTGAGGAAGGTGGAAATACAGTTCTGTACATTTTTTCCTAGCATGAACCCGTAGAGATGAAGGAAAAGTTGGTGTCTGATTCTTTAGTATAATCTGTTAAGTATCATTCTTCAGAAAGTTTTACCAAGACAGCTATTGTGGCTCAGGGATAGGCACACTGAGACTATTGGTCCAAGAAGTAGGAAGAACTCCTTTAATGTAACTGAGATTATACAGTACTTACAAAGGGTTATCAGGGACCTGCCATAGAGTTCTGAGATTATCATAGGTTATACCATCCTCTCCAGGAGCGGTTGATCCACCTTTACTTAATTAATGCATTATCTAATTCATACTCGGTGAAGAGGCAAATCACTGTAATCAATATTTTGGCTCATAAAATTAATCAATTTCAACCTTCCTTCAGAAGTACTCTCTAAGTTTGTTCTAATATGAGATGGGAGATTTTCATTCCTGGATATTTTAAACCAGTTATTTATGAGGTTATTTGCTTTTTCAAGAGCACCATCGACTGTTTCGCATCAACCATAGAAGACAAAGGGGGTATCTCCATTAGAGGTTCACGTATCGCCATCAGAAATCCAAACAAGACCCTGGGGTATGAGATAGACAGATTGCTTCACTCCACATCTCACGTCACTAAAAAAGTGAACCTAGCAAAAGCCCGCCTAAGCCAACTATTCAGGTTCAGAGAAGCCTCCACCCACATCAAGAAACACTTTTGCAAGATGATCAGACCCTTGCTTGAATACCCAACTAAGACCAACATGCTACAGCTCCAAAGAGTCCAGAACAAAGCCCTCCGCTTTATCACCGGCGCCAGACTTAGGGACAGAGTCAGGATGGAAGACCAGCACATACAACAGGGAATCGCGTCGATTAATGTCAAGCTAGACAAACTAAAGAAGAGGCAACTAAATGACATATAGGAACTCTATGTACCTGACAGAGAAAACCCTCCCCAACCACTGAACACCACTGACTACATCATCAGCACACCTCCTCACAGAACTCAAAGAAGAACCTTCCAACAAAGAGTCCGACGCTTCATCCACAAGGAGAACTTCCCTCGACCAAGGATCCTGAGTGACCTCCCTGAAGACATAGAAGAATGGGAAACACCAGAACCATTCTATGTCCAACAACAAAAATAAAAGCACCCCATTTAGGGAGAACTACTTCGATCAATCTACACCTTCCAACTAACGTTGTAACATCTGCAAACATCTTACGGCAGGACACCACCTCAGAAACTGCTTAGCCAACCAACTCCGGGTTAGCAACCAATCTCCATCGAACGCCCTGCAACCCCCTCCCTGCAGCAGCAGCCTAACGACCGACCTCTTGCGCAAAAAATAAGGCAATTACGAACAGTATGCATCCTTCCAACTCAGCAACATGCCGGTAAACTGCTGGTATTACTGCGTACAACTGACGGGCAGGAATTATACGCATCTTCTGAATCCAATGTAATCATGACTAACACAACATACACACACACACTTGTTTAAACTGCACCTGCACCAAAGTGGTCAGGCCACTTACCTTTAAAACCCCACCTCCCCCTCCACCCTCCCACCCTTTTCCAACATTTCCATCCTTACGCATCCTTCTTCCTTCCCCATCTTACCAAAGCTCTGGTCAGAACCTCGTACCTCGGGATGAACATTACCAGTCTTTATCCTGATTATATTTAGACCAAACCTGCAGTGCTGATAAATTCTACTTAAAAGAAGCTTTGGATTGCTTATGAACCCTGTAGGTTCCAATTTGCATAATTTTATTTCACCGTCACAGTTGTTAGTGTTTGGTCACACAGGGGGATGCTAATTCTTCTTTCTTAGAAACAGAAATCAGGTTTAGGGATACAGGGATTCCTTCCTAGAGTCTCATAATGATGGTAACAGTTTAGGTCAGCTTCGATCTCATCTTTGTTATGTACAGCTATTCTGAGATTAAATTAGTCAGGAGTGCGAGAAGCAGCAGTGTGAAGTATGTGGCAGTTTATGGATGGTACTTCACTGTAGTGGATCATGAGGTACTGTTGGACACCGTATTAAAAACTGGCTTTCAAATGCTCACACTGTGTGAGTGTACAGTGTGCAGCACTGTACATAGCTTCTCTGTAGTTGCTGGGCAGCAGCAGTCCACGGAGAGTCACGTGACCAGGGTGGGGTGATCACACCTCACCTGAGTGAAGAGACTGCCTTGCCTTTGGCTAGCTCTCTCTCTGATTGATGGTGATTCTAACAACACCTTCCTCTCCAGCTCTCCCTTGCTGGCCCTTGTTGGAACATCATCTCTGTCGCTCTCTCTTCTTGTTGGTTCTGTGTAACTCTGTTCACAGAACATAGTCTAGACTTAGTGATTTTCGACGTTGTACTGAGGTTGTGTGTCACATAGACACTCTGAGAAATTCAGGTCCTGAGCTGTAGCTTCTGACCTAATTTGTACTGGTATCTGTGTACTGTCACAGTCGGGGATTTTCTAATGCTGAACTTAGATTCAGTAGTATGGGAGTTTTGTGACTTTTGTGGAGGATCTGCAGATGGTCCCTACTTAGTGTCATTATATTATCTCCTTGTTCCTGATTCTGTGTCGCTGTTGCTTGTTATATTGCTGTTCAGCTTATTAGTCACTTTATTGTTCAAGCAAGCTGTTCTGATTGCCAGGTTGGCCAAGAAGTTAGTTTATGTGAAGACTTTTAGTCAGTCACTGGTTAAGTCTAGTTGAGTCTTGAGACATAGTGAACTACTTAGAGCACTTACACACATATACACAAACTTACTTGTATATATATATATATATATATATATATATATATATATATATATATATATATATATATATATATATATATATATATATATATATATTATGTTATTAAATGTTAACAATGTGCCAGACGGTACTTAAAAGCCATAAGATGTGATATGTGCCTTCAGCACAATACTACTGTACACCAGAGAAGTGTAGCAACTTGTATCCTATATTATCCTATATTATCCTATATTATCCTATATTATCCTATATTATCCTATATTTGATTTACTTTGATATTGTCCACCTAGACAACTTTATCTTTATTAATAATATTCTTAAATTTTAATTTCTTTAGTTAGTAGCCTACCAGTTATAATCCTGAAGCATTATTGAATCTTACTATTAAATTCTAATAGATAATTGGACCAGGATACTGACTACTTGTTACGAAAACCCAGTAACAGGCAGGATGCTAGAAGGGCAGTCCTTTCTAGCATTCACTGGAGATCTCTATGCTTATTAGATATCGCGTTTTTTGTAACATCAACATAGCTACTGTACCATCAACACAGCTACTGTACCATCAACACAGCTACTGTACCATCAACATAGCTACTGTACCATCAACACAGCTACTGTACCATCAACACAGCTACTGTACCATCAACATAGCTACTGTACCATCAACATAGCTACTGTACCATCAACACAGCTACTGTACCATCAACATAGCTACTGTACCATCAACATAGATACTGTACCATCAACACAGCTACTGTACCATCAACACAGCTACTGTACCATCAACATAGCTACTGTACCATCAACATAGCTACTGTACCATCACCACAGCTACTATACCATCAACACAGCTACTGTACCATCAACACAGCTACTGTACCATCAACATAGCTACTCTACCATCAACATAGATACTGTACCATCAACACAGCTACTGTACCATCAACATAGGTACTGTACCATCAACATAGCTACTGTACCACCAACATAGCTACTGCACCACCAACATAGCTACTGTACCATCAACATAGATACTGTACCATCAACACAGCTACTGTACCATCAACACAACTACTGTACCATCAACATAGCTACTGTACCATCAACATAGCTACTGTACCATCAACATAGCTACTGTACCACAAACATAGCTACTGTACCACCAACATAGCTACTGTATCATCAACATAGCTACTGTACCACCATCATAGCTACTGTACCATCAACATAGATACTGTACCACCAACATAGCTACTGTACCACCAACATAGCTACAATATGAAGTTCAACGATGAGAAATTTCAATTACTCAGATATGGTAAACATGAGGAAATTAAATCTTCATCAGAGTATAAAACAAATTCTGTCCACAAAATAGAGCGAAACACCAACGTCAAAGACCTGGGAGTGATCATGCCGGAGGATCTCACCTTCAAGGACCATAACATTGTATCAATCGCATCTGCTAAAAAAATGACAGGATGGATAATGAGAACCTTCAAAACTAGGGAGGCCAAGCCCATGATGACACTCTTCAGGTCACTTGTTCTATCTAGGCTGGAATATTGCTGCACACTAACAGCACCTTTCAAGGCAGGTGAAATTGCTGACCTAGAAAATGTACAGAGAACCTTCACGGTGCGCATAACGGAGATAAAACACCTCAATTACTGGGAGCGCTTGAGGTTCCTAAAACTGTATTCCCTGGAACGCAGGCGGGAGAGATACATGATTATATACACCTGGAGAATCCTAGAGGGACTAGTACTGAACTTGCACACGAAAATCACTCACTACGAAAGCAAAAGACTTGGCAGACGATGCAACATCCCCCCAATGAAAAGCAGGGGTGTCACTAGCACGTTAAGAGACCATATAATAAGTGTCAGGGACCCGAGACTGTTCAACTGCCTCCCAGCATACATAAGGGGGATTACCAACAGACCCCTGGCAGTCTTCAAGCTGACACTGGACAAGCACCCAAAGTCGGTTCCTGACCAGCCGGGCTGTGGCTCGTACGTTGGTTTGCGTGCAGCCAGCAGCAACAGCCTGGTTGATCAGGCTCTGATCCACCAGGAGGCCTGGTCACAGACCGGGCCGCGGGGGCGTTGACCCCCGGAACTCTCTCCAGGTAAACTCCAGGTAAACTGTATCATCAACATAGCTACTGTACCACCATCATAGCTACTGTACCATCAACATAGATACTGTACCATCAACATATCTACTGTACCTGGAGTTTACCTGGAGAGAGTTCCGGGGGTCAACGCTCCCTCGGCCCGGTCTGTGACCAGGCTTCATGGTGGATCTGGGCCTGATCAACCAGGCTGTTACTGCTGGCTGCACGCAATCCAACGTACGAGCCACAGCCATGCTGGTCAGGTACCGACATTAGGTGCTTGTCCAGTGCCAGCTTGAAGACAGCCAGGGGTCTATTGGTAATCCCCCTTATATATGCCGGGAGGCAGTTGAACAGTCTTGGGCCCCTGACACTTATTGTGTTGTCTCTTAGCGTGCTAGTGACACCCCTGCTTTTCATTGGGGGGATGTTGCAACATCTGCTGAGTCTTTTGCTTTCGGAGAGAGGGATTTTCGTGTGCAAGTTTGGTAGTAGTCCCTCTAGGATTTTCCAGGTGTATATAATCATGTATCTCTCCCGCCTGCCAGGCGTTCCAGGGAGTACAGGTTCAGGAACTTCAAGCGCTCCCAGTAATTGAGGTGTTTTATCTCCGTTATGCGTGCCGTGAAGGTTCTCTGTACATTTTCTAGGTCAGCAATTTCACCTGCCTTGAAAGGTGCTGTTAGTGTGCAGCAATATTCCAGCGTAGATAGAACAAGCGACCTGAAGAGTGTCATCATGGGCTTGGCATCCCTTGGTTTGAAGGTTCTCATTATCCATCCTGTCATTTTTCTAGCAGATGTGATTGATACAATGTTATGGTCCTTGAAGGTGAGATCCTCCGACATGATCACTTCCAGGTCTTTGACGTTGGGTTTTCGCTCTATTGTGTGGCTGGAATTTGTTTTATACTCTGATGAAGTTTTAATTTCCTCATGTTTACCATATCGGAGTAATTGAAATTTCTTATCGTTGAACTTCATATTGTTTTCTGCAGCCCATTGAAAGATTTGGTTGATGTCCGCCTGGAGCCTTGCAGTGTCTGCAATGGAAGACACTGTCATGCAGATTCGGGTGTCATCTGCAAAGGAAGACTCGGTGTTGTGGCTGACATCCTTGTCTATGTCGGATATGAGGATGAGGAACAAGATGGGAGCGAGTACTGTGCCTTGTGGAACATAGCCTCGCACACCGTCCTTTTTTTTTGAATTTCGATATTGTTGGGTTATTATATAATAATCAATATTAACTATTTAATGATATCTTAAATATGTTGAAACGCAAGAAGAGTCATTAGTGTGATAAAGGAGAGAGAGAGAGAGAGAGAGAGAGAGAGAGAGAGAGAGAGAGAGAGAGAGAGAGAGAGAGAGAGAGAGAGAGAGAGAGAGAGAGAGAGGCTCTATGCTATGTCTCCTCAGTGATTACCTTCATGGTAGATCTCTAAGTGTAGTTCTCAATGGAACGGAATCAGCAAGACATCCTATTGGGGCAAGTGTTCCACAAGGAAGCGTGCTGGGTCCAATGTTATGGAATGTCTACTTCAACGACCTTCTTCATCTCATCCCAGAATCACATGCATATGCAGACGACTGTACACTGACATTCACTTATCCAAGAGAAGAAATGCCAGCTGCTCTAAGCTACATCAATCACCAGCTGAGAGCTATATCAGCTTGGGGAAATAGATGGCAAGTAACATTTGCACCTGAGAAAACGCAAATGATGATCGTCTCTAGGCACCATGATGGTAATGCTGGTGCAGTAGTAAGGATGAATGGGAGGATGTTGGCACCTGGAGAAGAAGTTGATATCCTTGGGGTGAAATTTGACTCCAAACTAACCACGAAGAACCATGTTGTAAATCTTGCAAACAAGGCAGCCAGGAAGCTTACAGCACTTCGCCGTATCTCGCATCTGCTTGACAGTAGGGGTTGCAAGATCCTGTACGAGGCACAAGTACGCTCGCACCTTGAGTATGCTCCACTTTCTTGGTTTGCCTGCCCCCTCTCTCATCTGCGACTGCTTGACAGAGTAGAGAACAGAGCAAGACGTCTCATCTCTCGCCTGGACCCATCCTGGATAGATCTGCCATTTCAGCAGAGCCTTCAACATAGGAGGGATGTGGGTGGCCTTACTGTTATGTACAAGGCCAATATTGTCAAAATACCACACTTGGATCCACTTCGAGGACAGCGTGAAACAAGCTTTTATGCCACAAGACGGGCAGAAAGCAGCAACTTCACTCTGGCTGTACCCTTCTCCAGAACATCACTCCATCTGAGATCATACATACCCAGGATGACTAGAGTATGGAACACATTCGTACAGCATAATGATGTCAACGAGATAAAGTCAGCTGATCAAATGAAAATGCTGGCCCACAGATGGCTCCAACTTCATCCTGTTTCCTACTTGTATGTCTCATAACAATAAAAATGCTTTCAAATGAGCTGATGTAGGTAACAGCTCTTAGCTTGCCAATAAAGTTAGGAATCCTTAACCTGTAAATAGCTGTCAATAAAGCTAGGGATCCTTAACCTTGTCAAACCCTGTGTAAAAAAAGAGAGAGAGAGAGAGAGAGAGAGAGAGAGAGAGAGAGAGAGAGAGAGAGAGAGAGAGAGAGAGAGAGAGAGAGAGAGAGAGAGAGAGAGAGACTGAATGTTGGGAGGGGGAAGAGAGCGAGGGAAATATGACCTGAATCTCACAAAGATGTCGGTGTAGCACTGGTGTATAATTCAGAGTGGGAGGGGGGGGGGCGGGAGGGAGGGGTTTGTCCGTGGGAGGGAGGGAGAATGGGCGGTGAGGTTGGCAACACATAAGGCTGACACACAAGGGTTGTAGCTCGGGAGTGTGAGCTGTACAGCCAGGGTGGTGGTGGTATACACTTGTCTCGTCACTATGGCTCACCAACAAGTGTGAGTTTCATCAGTTTGTGCAACTTTCTTCTTTTTACTCAGATTTCTTCACTCTAAACTGGCGAGTGTTTAGAATCTGCTGTTGCTGCCTTCACTCCGGCGTCTCGTAGCTCAGTGCTACAGCGTTCAGCTCACAACCAAGAGCACCCAATTTTGATCTGTAGTTATAAACTGATCTACATGTACCTAAATTGGTAATGAGTCGCCTCCAGTAGTATGTTAGATGAGATAATGTCCACACCGTCTCATCTTAGTACTCATAGCTTTCCATATTGATGGTAGAAGGATCTGACCATTCTCGCTCATGATAGGACACTGTCGAACATATACACACAAGCCCCTAGAACTCAAAACCTTCTTTACCCCTTTCACCCTCCAAAATTTCCTAGGACGATCCCTGCCTCTCCTTCCCTCCATCTCAGAATTATACACTCTCTTAGCTATCCTGTTTTCTTCCAACCTTTTTAAATATCCAAACTACCTCAGCAACCTCTCCTCGGACATTTGAATAATACCTTCGGTAAGTTCCCACCTCCTAATCAATCCGAACTCCGAATTCTCTATATAATATTCACACCACACATTACCTTCAACAACCCCTCCTCAGCCCTCTGGATAATAGTTTTGGTTATCCCACACCTCTTCCTAATTTCCAAACTACGAATTCTCTGCATTATATTAACACCATACATTGCCCTCAAACATGACATCTCCACTGCCTCCAGCCTTCTCCTCGCTGCAACATTCATCACTCATGCTTCACACCCATATAAGAGTGTTGGTAAAACTATACTCTCATACATTCCCCTCTTTGCCTCCAAGGACAAAGTTCTTTGTCTCCACAAACTCCTAAGTGCACCGCTCACCCTTTTCCCCTCATCAATTCTATGACTCGCTTCATCCTTCATAGAGCCATCTGCTGACACGTCCACTCCCAAATATCTGAATACATTCACCTCCTCCATAATCTCTCCCTCCAATCTGTTATCCAATCTTTCTTCACCTAATCTTTTCGTTACCTTCATCACCTTACTCTTTCCTATATTCACTATTAATTTTCTTCTTTTACATACCCTACCAAATTCATCCACCAACCTCTGCAACTTCTCTTCAAAATCTCCCAAAAGCACAGTGTCATCAGCAAAGAGCAACTGTGACAACTCCCATTTTGTGTTTTATTCTTTGTCTTTTAACTCCACGCCTCTTGCCAACACCTGAGCAATCACTTCTCTTGCAACTCCACTTATAAATATAAGCTGAACAACCACAGTGACATCACACATCCTTGTCTAAGGCCTACTTTTTCTGGGAAATAATCTCCCTCTCTCCTACATACTCTAACCTGAGCCTCACTATCCTTGTAAAAACTCTTCACTGCTTTCAGTAACCTACCTCCTATACCATACACCTGCAACATCTGCCACATTGCCCCCCTATCCACCCTGCCATACACCTTTTCCAAATCCATAAATGCCACAAAAACCTCTTTACCCTTATCTAAATGCTGTTTATATATATTTCACTGTAAACACACCCCCTACCTTTCCTAAAGCCTCCTTGTTCATCTGCTATCCTGCTCTCCGTCTTACTCTTAATTCTTTCAATAATAACTCTACCATACACTTTACCAGATATACTCAACAGACTCATTTCCCTATAATTTTTGCACTCTCTTTTCTCCCCTTTGCCTTTATACAAAGGAACTATGGATGCTCTCTGCCAATCTCTAGGTACCTTACCCTCTTCCATTCATTTATGAAATAATAGCACCAACCACTTCAAAACTATATCCCCACCTGCTTTTAACATTTCTGTTTTTATCCCATCAATCCCAGCTGCCTTACCTCCTTTCATTCTACCCACTGCCTCACGAACTTCCCCCACACACACAACTGGCTCTTCCTCACTCCTACAAGATGTTGTTCCTCCTTGCCCTATACACAAAATCACAGCTTCCCTATCTTCATCAACATTTAACAATTCCTCAAAATATTCCCTCCATCTTCCCAATACCTCTAACTCTCCATTTAATAACTCTCCTCTCCTATTTTTAACTGACAAATCCATTTGTTCTCTAGGCTTCATTAACTTGTTAATCTCACTCCAAAACTTTTTCTTATTTTCAACAAAATTTGTTGATAACATATCACCCACTCTCTCATTTGCTCTCTTTTTACATTGCTTCACCACTCTCTTAAACTCTCTTTTTCTCTCCATATACTCTTTCCTCCTTGCATCACTTCTACTATGTAAAAACCTCTCATATACTATCTTTTTTTCTCCCTTACTACTCTCTTTACATCATTCCACCAATCGTTCTTCTTCCCTCCCACACCCACTTTGCTGTAACCACAAACTTCTGCTGAACACTCTAACACTACATTCTTAAATCTACCCCATACATCTTCGACCCCAGTGCCTATATTCTTACTGGCCCATCTATCCTCCAATAGTTATCTATATCTTACCCTAAATGCCTCGTCTTGTAGTTTATAAAACTTCACCTCTCTCTTACTTTTACTCTCACTGTAGCTACTACTAAAAAGTGATCTGACATATCTATGCCCCCTTTATATGTACATCCTGAAGTCTACTCAGCTTTCTTTCATCTACCAATACGTAGTCCAACAAACTTCTGTCATTATGCCCTGCATCATATCTTGTATACTTCATTTACCAAACTGTGGCAGGCCAGGACTCGACCCTACGAACCTTATGCCGCCTCCTGAGACAGCACAATGTACGCATCACCTTACCATTTGAGCCAGCGATCCTACAAGATGAACATCAAAATGGTATACAATACCGACAGGTTGGTAGGTAAGACACATAGGCAACAGTTAGGCAACTTTATTCCGAAACGTTTCGCCTACACAGTAGGCTTCTTCAGTCGAATACAGAAAGTAGGCAGGAACAGTAGAGATGTGAAGACGATGTAATCAGACCATCACCCTTGAAGTCGTAGAATTTTGAGGTTGTCAGTCCCTCAGCCTGGAGAAGTTCAGTTCCATGGTCAGGAACTATCTGTAGATCAAGCGACAGTGCGGAGACTTAAATACTGTCGGAAGGAGAGGTGCAGAGTAGTAGTAGTAGTGAGAATGTAGCCACTGAGAGGTCAGGTCCCTCTCAGATCCAACAGTTCTCACTTGAAAGGGTTGTCCAAGGTGTTTTCTGTACCAAGAGGCCATGTGTTGCAGTGTCTGACAAGATGAACATCAAAATGGTATAGAGTACCGACAGGTTGGTAGGTAAGACACATAGGCAACAAACCATACCCCGGCCGGGATTGAACCCGCGGTCAGAGAGTCTCAAAACTCCAGCCCGTCTCGTTAGCCACTAGACCAGCTAGCCACAATAAGATTCGTCCAACTTGCATTTGTGGTCACCGTGGTGCCTGTGCTAACCTTCCTATGGTGTAGAAATATACCTAGTTGGACGAATCTTATTGTGGCTAGCTGGTCTAGTGGCTAACGCGACGGGCTGGAGTTTTGAGACTCTCTGACCGCGGGTTCAATCCCGGCCGGGGTATGGTTTGTTTGCAATCGTGTCATTACGATTTCGTGAGACATAGGCAACAGTTAGGCAACTTTATTCCGAAACGTTTCGCCTACACAGTAGGCTTCTTCAGTCGAATACAGAAAGTAGGCAGGAACAGTAGGGATGTGAAGACGATGTAATCAGTCCATCACCCTTGAAGTCGTAGAATTTTGAGGTTGTCAGTCCCTCAGCCTGGAGAAGTTCAGTTCTATAGTCAGGAACTATCTGAAGATCAAGCGACAGTGCAGAGACTTAAATACTGTCGGAAGGAGAGGTGCAGAGTAGTAGTAGTAGTGAGAATGTAGCCACTGAGAGGTCAGGTCCCTCTCAGATCCAACAGTTCTCACTTGTCAGACACTGCAACACATGGCCTCTTTGTACAGAAAACACCTTGGACAACCCTTTCAAGTGAGAACTGTTGAGAACTATTTAATGATAAGTTTTACACTCAGAAATTTGGTATGGCAATGGGAAATCCGTTTTCACCTGTTCTTAGTAATCTATACATGGAATTTTTTGAAACAAAGAACTTTGTCCATGGAGGCAAAGAGGGGAATGTATGAGAGTATAGTTTTACCAATGCCCTTATATGGGTGTGAAGCATGGGTGATGAATGTTGCAGCGAGGAGAAGGCTGGAGGCAGTGGAGATGTCATGTCTGAGGGCAATGTGTGGTGTGAATATAATGCAGAGAATTCGTAGTTTGGAAGTTAGGAGGAGGTGCGGGATTATCAAAACTGTTGTCCAGAGGGCTGAGGAAGGGTTGTTGAGGTGGTTCGGACATGTAGAGAGAATGGAGCGAAACAGAATGACTTCAAGAGTGTATCAGTCTGTAGTGGAAGGAAGGCAGGATAGGGGTCGGCCTAGGAAAGGTTGGAGGGAGGGGGTAAAGGAGGTTTTGTGTGCGAGGGGCTCGGACTTCCAGCAGGCATGCGTGAGCGTGTTTGATAGGAGTGAATGGAGACAAATGTTTTTTAATACTTGACGTGCTGTTGGAGTGTGAGCACAGTAACATTTATGAAGGGATTCAGGGAAACCGGCAGGCCGGACTTGAGTCCTGGAGATGGGAAGTACAGTGCCTGCACTCTGAAGGAGGGGTGTTAATGTTGCAGTTTAAAAACTGTAGTGTAAAGCACCCTTCTGGCAAGACAGTGATGGAGTGAATGATGGTGAAAGTTTTTCTTTTTCGGGCCACCCTGCCTTGGTGGGAATCGGCCAGTGTGTTAATAATTAAATATATATATGTATATATATATATATATATATATATATATATATATATATATATATATATATATATATATATATATATATATATATATATATATATATATATATATATATATATATATATATATATATATATGCAATAAGATCACAGTAAACAGGTGATTTCAAAATATGCAAAACAACCACTCTGAAAGAATAGAGAAATTCCAAGCGCTTTCGTGACTACTCACATTATCAAGGAACTATGAAAGTGAAGCATCCAAGGAAGCTATATAAGGGGTCCGGCCAGCACCTCACTATCAGATCCCACAACGGTTAAACACGTGACGCGCGGCGAGTCAACTTGGATAGGTCCTTTGCACAACTCACCCCCAAGCTATTTATTTGTCCAGTGTATTATTAAATAATATATATATATATATATATATATATATATATATATATATATATATATATATATATATATATATATATATATATATATATATATATATATATATATATATATATATATATATATATATATATATATATATATATATATATATGTCGTGCCGAATATGTAAAACTGGTCAATTAGCAAGAACTCAATTAAAATTAAGTCCTTTCTAAAATTTTCTCTTATACGTTTAAAGATATATTTTTTTCATTAATGTTGATGTCAAAATTTATAATTTTGCACCAAAAGGAACTTAGAAAACTTACCTAACCTTATTATAGCAAGAACAATTTATTTTAGCCTAACCCAACTAAATATATTTTAGATTTGTTTACAATAATTTAATACTAAACAAATAGAGTGAAATATATTTTTTTCGTTAGGTTCAGAATGATTTTGGCGAAATTATTGCATACACATATTTTCACTTGTCCTATATGGCAAGATGTTAAGCAAAGATCGCAAGTTCTGTCTATTCGGCACGACATATATATATATATATATATATATATATATATATATATATATATATATATATATATATATATATGTCGTGCCGAATAGGCAGAACTTGCGATCTTGGCTTAAATAGCAACACTCATCTTGCCATATAGGACAAGTGAAAATTTGTGTATGCAATAATTTCGCCAAAATCATTCTGAACCTAACGAAAAAAATATATTTCACTGTGTTCGTTTAGTATTAAATTATTGTAAACAAATCTAAAATATATTTAGTTAGGTTAGGCTAAAATAAATTGTTCTTGTTATAATAAGGTTAGGTAAGTTTTGTAAGATTCTTTTGGTGTAAAATTATAAATTTTTACATTAACATTAATGAAAAAAATATATCTTTAAACTTATAAGAGAAAATTTTAGAAAGGACTTAATTTTAAATGAGTTCTTGCTAACTGAACACGTCAGTTATCAAGGCAGTGCGCAACTACCCAAGAACGGATAACTGTGTCCCTCTGCCCCATCATCGCAGGAATCAAAGAGGTAGACCCAAGAAAAGTCCCACTGAAAACGAGAAAATCTGCGCACAGGTTAGCAAAAAAATCGAAGAAGGTAACACAGTGGGAGCAATAAGAATAATTACAAGTGATGACACTGTAGCCCCCAAGGATGAGACCACAGCCCAAGCACTAAGAGACAAGCATCCAACCAGGGACACCATAGCCATCAACAACAACCCTGAGGAAGACCCCATCACTGAACAATTAATTTTGCCAGAATCGGAAGTCTATAAGACGATCGTGTCATTTCCAGCAGGATCTGCAGGAGGTTACACTGGAATTCGACCTCAGCACCTCAAAGAGATGGTAAATCCAGTACTCGGTGAATCTGCATCAATTCTTCTCACAGAGTTAACAACTTTCTTCAACAATTGCCTGGCTGGGCGAATCCCAGAAGAAATTAAACCTTTCTTTTTTGGAGCCTCACTATGTGCTTTGAAGAAGAGGGATGGGGGAATCAGACCCATTGCAGTTGGAAACACTCTTCGCCGTCTCGTTGCCAAAGCAGCAGTGAGAAACATTCGCCTAGAAGCTGCCACTTTACTCCAGCCACACCAACTGGGCTTTGGGGTCTCTCAAGGCAGTGAAGCTGCAGCTCATGCCACAAGGGCCTACATCAGGGACCTACCAGAAGACAAGGCCATAGTCAAACTTGATTTTAGAAATGCCTTTAATATGGTGAAGAGAGATGCTGTTTTGCCAGCTGTTCGGGATCGGTTTCCCAGTCTTTTTCCCTTCATTTCAACCGGCTACAGCAAACCCTCAATTCTTTTGTATGGAGAACATGAAATTCAATCATCAGAGGGTGTTCAGCAGGGTGACCCACTCGTTCCACTTCTCTTTTGCTTGGAGGTAAGAGAACTAACTTCCAGCCTACGCAGTGAGCTCAATATCTGGTACCTGGATGACGGCACTCTGACAGGTACTGAAGAGTCCCTCGTGGCCCCCACGAAGAGTCCCTGGTGGGGGACCTACAACTGGTGAAAACACAGGGAGAAGACTTGGGACTTATCCTCAATCCCTCCAAGTGTGAAATCATCACAGCGAATCAGGAAATAATGCTGTGGGAAGAATCCTCCAGGAAGTCTCAACTACCACATCGTCCAACAGTACCTTCTTGGGAGCACCGCTGGGTCACCAGGTCATCGACACTGTCCTCAGGGACAAATTGAATGACCTGTTGAGAATGGAAGAGAGAATAAGCAATCTTGATGCCCGTGATGCTCTGTATCTCTTCACAAGGTGTCTTACTATTCCAAGACTCACTTACTTCCTGAGGTGTGCACCCTCTTTTGACAACCCAACACTTGATGAATATGATGCACACCTGAGATCAACTTTTAAGAAGGCACTGAACCTGTCACTAGAGGATGAGCAATGGGATCAGGCAATCCTCCCAGTGCGACTGGGAGGTATAGGGGTGCGCAAAGCAACACATGTTGCTTTACCTGCTTTTCTGTCTTCGTGTTTGGCTTCCAGTGCATTAGTCAAGAAGATAGTACCCGAACGCTTGAGAGAAGTGGTAGGAGCTCAAGATCCCAGGTTTACTGAAGCAGCGATTCGATGGGATACCCTTACAGACTCCTCCAGTAGACCAGTTCCTCCCAAAGAGCACAAACAGTCCCACTGGGACAAACCGTTCATGGAAAAAATCGCCAATACAATGCTCTCCAATGCTTCTGGAAAGGACAAAGCTCGTCTCCTGGCAGTGAAGGCACCACACTCAGGAAATTTCCTGTTAGCTGTTCCCAATTCCTCCCTGGGCACCCATCTCGACCCACAGGCCATTCGGATTGGTGTTGCTCTTCGCCTAGCCGCCCCCATCCTCACCGAACATAGGTGTATTTGCGGCAGGGCGACAGCTGATCAATTCGGACTTCATGGTCTCGTGTGTCACACAGCAGAAGGGAAGTATGTCAGACATGAGGAGGTCAATGACATCATAAAGAGAAGCCTCGCCACAGCCCGTTGCCCAGCTCAACGGGAACCCCAAGTACAGAGGTCTGATGGAAGTCAAAAGCGTCCTGATAGAGCCACTACGCTACCCTGGAAGGATGGAAAGCAGATTGCCTGGGACTACACCTGTGCCGCCACATTGGCAGACACCTACTTGCCATACTCCATAGTGGAAGGGGGTGGAGCTGCCAGCCACAAGGAGACCCAGAAGATCCGAAAATATGAAGACCTTCCTCCTTGCTATAACTTCATTCCAATAGGGTCGGAGACCCTTGGAGCATGGGGCAAGTGTGCTCTAAAGTTCCTCAAAGAGCTGGGTGAAAAGCTCATCATAGAAACCAAGGACCACAGGGCGACCAGCTTCCTCTTTCAGAGACTCAGTGTTGCGATCCAGAGAGGAAATGCCTGCAGCATTCTGGGCACCCAGCCCACCGCCGGGGAGCTGGACGATGTATTCCAGATGTAGCTCAGAGTTACCTATGTTGTTATACTTTCTGTTGTATTTTTGTGAATGTTTGGCCAATGTATTTTGTCTTTAAATAAAACATACTTGAAATATAGGGGTGGTAGGAGAAAATTCTCAAACAGCTTCAGGGAGAACCTTGAGTTTTCCCTGAAGCAAGTTTATTCTTTTCTCTGAGGATGAGGGTCCCTATGACAGTTCTAGAGGTGGTACCTCCCTATATTATATATATGTCGTGCCGAATAGGCAGAACTTGCGATCTTGGATTAAATAGCAACGCTCATCTTGCCATATAGGGTAAGTGAAAATTTGTGTATGCAATAATTTCGCCAAAATCATTCTGAATCTAACTAGAAAAATATATTTCACTGTGTTTATTTAGTATTAAATTATTGTAAACAAATCTAAAATATATTTAGTTGGGTTAGGCTAAAATAAATTGAGCTTGTTATGATAAGGTTAGGTAAGTTTTCTAAGTTCCTTTTGGTGCAAAATTATAAATTTTTACATCAACATTAATGAAAAAAATATATCTTTAAACGTATAAGAGAAAATTTTAGAAAGGACTTAATTTTAAATGAGTTCTTGCTAATTGACCAGTTTTACATATTCGGCACAACATATATACATATATATATATATATATATATATATATATATATATATATATATATATATATATATATATATATATATATATATATATATATATATATATATATATATATATATATATATATATATATATACATATATATATATATATATATATATATATATATATGGAAGATAGCATCACAGTTGTCAGTTGTACCTATAAAACAGACAAATAGGCACCTATACCGCTCAGTGCCAGTCCCAGCCATATTTTTGTAAGTCTGAAGCTGGTCAGGAAAGTTTCCTTTCAGAAGAAAATAAAAATAAAACAATTATTTTAGGTGTTGCCTTTGGGAAGTTACCTTCTATGTCATACTGTTCGACTCTCTTGTTCTCTTAACACTGGCGAGTTAATAGTCTAAGTAAACACTTCTGCTGTATTTATCTTGTCCAAGTATATAACTTATTTTAAGCTTCTGAATTGTAAATACTTAAATCTTTCTCTATTTAATTATTGAAATAGTTTATTGAATTCACTTACTGGGACTGGTCTTCCTTCCTTATGTACCATTCCAATTGGTATTCTTAGACTGTGAGAGTCCTGGCAGAGATAGTGGGGAGATTTAGCAACTGCGTGATGACTGGTTCCTTGAGTGGCCGTTCCTCCCCAGTTATGCTCAATGAGGTTTGCCTTGATGAAGCTTAAAACTCTCTGAAGATTCCCCAGAACAAGCGTAAGTGGTAACAGGGACACTTGGAGATTATCCAAATCTGTTTTGGGTTACCTACAAGTCCTGCTACTGGAATACGTCAATTACAACGTGGTTAAGATGTCATGAACACACAATTCTTATGATCTAAATACATCAATTTATGATGTAAGAACTGAGGTCTGCAATGCCCTACCACACCCAGATACTCATTGCCTCATCCACCACGGAGAGTCAAGAACCTGTGTGGAGCAACAGTTATTTCCTACTGGGGAATCAGAAAAAAAACGTAATGTAAATGTAGGAAAGGAGAAGAGGTAGAGTAGGAGATGAAAGTCAGGTCAAGTCATACACGCTCACACACACATACACACACACACACACACACACACACACACACACACACACACACACACACACACACACACACATAATAATAATAATAATAACAAGCAATAATTATTACGTAAATCCAGAAAGGGCAATAAGTGGAGAGAGTAGATAATTGGGAAAGATAAATGAGACTAAATTTGTGCCTACACGACGGATCTTTCAACCACACAACCTACCCCCCCCTAACCCTCCCTCCCTCACACACAAGCACACACACACAAGGGTAGACACTCACACACTCACACACATACACACACACAGGAGGCCTGGTCACAGACCGGGCCGCGGGGGCATTGACCCCCGGAACTCTCTCCAGGTAAACTCCAGGTAAACACACACACACACACACACACACACACACACACACACACACACACACACACACACACACACACACACACACATACATACATACACACACACATACACACACACACATACATACATAAACACATACACACACACACAAACACAAACACACACACACACACACACACAGGGTACAGAGACGCAAGGAGGAACGAGAAGCAATGAAAATGAGCAGGACCCAGACACAGGAGGAAGGGCAAACACACCCCACAGAATCTCCCACCAAAAGACTCCACCCGCGACATTCCCAACGCAACTGAGCAACCTATACTACAACCCACTCACTGTTCCCTCTGCCACCAATCCCCATATCACAAACCTCACCCCAACAGCTGTCCCTTATGGGCATTCTGACCCCACCCCCATCAACACAAACCCCACCTACACCACAGCCCCATATAGGCCCCCACCAAGGCTCTCGCTCCCCCAACCCCAATATTCTTGCATGACCACAATGATAGAAAAGAAACTAAAGGTTTGGTACACAAACGCGGATGGAATAATGAATAAACATGAGGAGTGGAATGAAAGAATCAGTGAAAAATCCCCAGACATCATAGCAGTCACAGAAACAAAACTCGCTGAGACAATAACAGACACAATCTTCCCAACAGGATATCAGATCCTGAGGAAAGATAGAAGGAGTAGAGGGGGAGGAGGGGTTGCACTGCTCATAAAACACCGATGGGGATTTGAGGAAATGGAAGGCATGGACATGATTGGAGAAAGAGACTACATTGTAGGTACAATTCAGTCCGGAGAACATAAAGTAGTCATTGGAGTGATGTATAACCCACCACAGAACTGCAGGAGGCCATGAGAGGAGTACGAAGAAAACAACAGGGTGATGGTGGACACACTGGCTGAGGTGGCAAGAAGAGCTCACTCGAGCAGAGCAAAGTTACTGGTAATGGGCGATTTCAACCACAGGGAGATCGACTGGGAAAACCTGGAGCCACATGGGGGTCCCGAAACATGGAGAGCCAAGATGATGGATGTGGTACTTGAAAACCTCATGCATCAACATGTCAGGGACACAACCAGAGAGAGAGGGGAGGATGAGCCAGCAAGACTGGATCTTGTGTTCACCCTGAGCAGTTCAGACATTGAGGACATCACTTATGAGAGGCCCCTTGGAGCTAGCGATCATGTGGTTCTGAGTTTTGACTATATAGTAGAGTTACAAGTGGAGAAGGTAACAGGAACTGAAGGGGACAGGCCAAACTATAAAAGGGGGGACTACACAGGTATGAGAAACTTCCTGCAGGAGGTTCAGTGGGACAGAGAAATGGTAGGAAAATCAGTAAACGAGATGATGGAATATGTGGCAACAAAGTGCAAGGAGGCAGAGGAAAGTTTTGTTCCCAAGGGAAACGGAAATAATAGGAAGACCAAAACGAGTCCTTGGTTTACCCGAAGGTGTAGGGAGGCAAAAACTAAGTGCAACAGAGAATGGAAAAGGTAGAGGAGGCATAGGACCCAGGAAAACAAGGAGATTAGTAGAAGAGCCAGAAACGAGTATGCACAGATAAGGAGGGAGGCCCAGCGACAGTATGAAAACGACATAGCATCGGAAGTCAAATCTGACCCGAAACTGCTGTATAGCCACATTAGGAGGAAGACAACAGTCAAGGACCAGGTGATAAGGCTGAGGAAAGAAGGTGGAGAACTCACAAGAAACGATCAAGAGGTATGTGAGGAGCTCAACACGAGATTTAAGGAAGTATTTACAGTAGAGACAGGAAGGACTCTGGGGGGACAGACCAGATGGGGACACCAGCAAGGAATACACCAACAAGTGTTGGACGACATACATACAGATGAGGAGGAGGTGAAGAAACTGCTAAGGGACATCGATACCTCAAAGGCAATGGGACCAGACAACATCTCCCCGTGGGTCCTTAGAGAGGGAGCAGATATGTTGTGCGTGCCACTTACCACAATCTTCAACACATCCCTGGAAACTGGGCAACTACCGGAGGTATGGAAGACGGCAAATGTAGTTCCCATTTTTAAAAAAGGAGACAGAAAAGAGGCACTAAACTATAGACCTGTGTCATTGACGTGTATAGTATGCAAAATTATGGAGAAGATTATCAGGAGGAGAGTGGTGGAGCACCTGGAACGGAACAGGAGTATAAATGCCAACCAGCACGGATTCACGGAAGGCAAATCCTGTGTCACAAACCTTCTGGAGTTTTATGATAAAATAACAGAAGTAAGACAAGAGAGAGAGGGGTGGGTTGATTGCATCTTCTTGGACTGCAAGAAGGCCTTTGACACAGTTCCTCACAAGAGATTAGTGCAGAAGCTAGAGCATCAGGCGCATATAACAGGAAGGGCACTGCAATGGATCAGAGAATACCTGACAGGGAGGCAACAACGAGTCATGGTACGTAATGATGTATCACAGTGGGCACCTGTGACGAGCGGGGTCCCACAGGGGTCGGTCCTAGGACCAGTGCTATTTTTGGTATATGTGAACGACATGATGGAAGGGTTAGACTCAGAAGTGTCCCTGTTTGCAGATGATGTGAAGTTAATGAGGAGAATTAAATCTGATGAGGACCAGGCAGGACTTCAAAGAGACCTGGACAGACTGGACACCTGGTCCAGCAAATGGCTTCTCGAATTTAATCCTGCCAAATGCAAAGTCATGAAGATGGGGGAGGGGCACAGAAGACCACAGACAGAGTATAGGCTAGGTGGCCAAAGACTGCAAACCTCACTCAAGGAGAAAGATCTTGGGGTGAGTATAACACCGAGCATGTCTCCGGAAGCACACATCAATCAGATAACTGCTGCAGCATATGGGCGCCTGGCAAACCTGAGAACAGCATTCCGATACCTTAGTAAGGAATCATTCAAGACACTGTACACTGTGTATGTCAGGCCCATACTGGAGTATGCAGCACCTGTTTGGAACCCGCACTTGATAAAGCACGTCAAGAAACTAGAGAAAGTACAAAGGTTTGCGACAAGGTTAGTTCCAGAGCTAAGGGGAATGTCCTATGAGGAAAGATTAAGGGAAATCGGCCTGACCACACTGGAGGACAGGAGGGTCAGGGGAGACATGATAACGACATATAAAATACTGCGTGGAATAGACAAGGTGGACAAAGACAGGATGTTCCAGGGAGGGGACACAGAAACAAGAGGCCACAATTGGAAGTTGAAGACACAAATGAGTCAGAGAGATAGTAGGAAGTATTTCTTCAGTCATAGAGTTGTAAGGCAGTGGAATAGCCTAGAAAATGACGTAGTGGAGGCAGGAACCATACACAGTTTTAAGACGAGGTTTGATAAAGCTCATGGAGCGGGGAGAGAGAGGGCCTAGTAGCAACCGGTGAAGAGGCGGGGCCAGGAGCTAGGACTCGACCCCTGCAACCACAAATAGGTGAGTACAAATAGGTGAGTACACACACACACACACACACACACACACACACACACACACATATACACACACACACACACCACACACACACCACAAATACACATACCACACACACACACACACCACACACACACCACACACACACACACACACCACACACACACACACCACACATACACACCCCACACACACACACACCACACACACACACACACCACACACACACCACATACACACACACCACACACACACCACACACACACACCACACATACCCTACACACACACACCACACACACACACACCACACACACACACCACACACACACACCACACACACACACACCACACACACACACACGCACACACACACGCACACACACACGCACATACACACACACACATATGGAAGGACACACAAATGGAAGGACAAGCGCACCCCCCAGAAACACCTGCAGAAGGACTCCAGCCACGACACCCCCAAGGCAACTGAACAATCCAAACCAACCATCACACACCGATCCCTCTGTTTCCACCCCCCGCACCACAGTTACAGTATTAGAACAGAAGTTGAAGGTTTGGTACACAAATGCAGATGGATTAACGAATAAACATGAGGAATGGCAAGAAAGAATCAATAAGAAGTCCCCAGACATCATAGCAGTTACAGAAACAAAACTCACGGAGACAATAACAGATGCAATCTTCCCACCAGGATACCAGATCATGAGGAAAGATAGAAGGGGCAGGGGGGGAGGTGGGGTTGCTCTGCTCGTAAAAAACAGATGGAAATTCGAGAAAATGGAAGGAATAGATGAGACGGGAGAAAGAGACTACATAGCAGGTACACTTCAGTCTGGGGAACACAAAGTGGTCATTGCAGTGATGTATAATCCACCACAGAACTGCAGGAGGCCAAGAGAGGAATATGAAGAGAGCAACAGAGCAATGGTGGACACACTTGCTGAGGTGGCAAGAAGAGCTCACTCCAGCAGAGCAAAGTTGCTGGTTATGGGGAATTTCAACCACAGGGAGATTGACTGGGAAAACCTGGAGCCACATGGGGGTCCCGAAACATGGACAGCCAGGATGTTGGACGTGGTGCTGGAAAACCTCATGCACCAACATGTTAAGGACACTACCAGAGTGAGAGGGGAGGATGAACCAGCAAGATTGGACCTTGTGTTCACCCTGGGCAGCTCAGATATTGAGGACATCAAGTATGAGAGTCCCCTAGGAGCTAGCGACCACGTGGTTCTGTGCTTTGAATACATAGTAGAGCTGCAAGTGGAGAGAATAACAGGAGTTGAATGGGAAAAGCCTGACTATAAAAGAGGGGACTACATAGGGTTGAAGAACTTCCTGCGGGAGGTCCAGTGGGACAGAGAACTGGCAGGAAAGCCAGTAAATGAAATGATGGAATATGTAACAACAAAATGCAAGGAGGCAGTGGAAAGGTTTATTCCCAAGGGCAACAGTAACAACGGGAAGACCAGAACGAGCCCCTGGTTTACCCGACGGTGTAAGGAGGCAAAAACAAAGTGCAATAGAGAATGGCAAAAGTACAGAAGGCAGAGAACACACGAAAATAGGGAGATTAGTCGCAGAGCCAGGAATGAGTACGCACAGGTAAGGAGGGAGGCCCAGCGACAGTATGAAAATGACATAACATCGAGAATCAAGACTGACCCGAAACTGTTGTATAGCCACATCAGGAGGAAGACAACAGTCAAAGACCAGGTGATCAGATTAAGGACAGAAGGTGGAGAACTCACAAGAAATGATCAGGAGGTATGTGAGGAGCTGAACAGGAGATTTAAGGAAGTTTTTACAGTAGAGACAGGAAGGGCTGTGGGAAGACAGCACAGAAGGGAACATCAAGAGGGAATATACCAACAAGTGTTGGATGACATACGAACAACTGAGGAGGAGGTGAAGAAGCTCTTAAGTGACCTTGACACCTCAAAGGCGATGGGACCGGACAACATCTCCCCATGGGTCCTTAGAGAAGGAGCAGAGATGCTGTGCGTGCCTCTAACCACAATCTTCAACACATCCCTTGAAACTGGGCAACTACCTGAGAAATGGAAGACAGCTAATGTAGTCCCCATATTTAAGAAAGGAAACAGAAACGAGGCACTAAACTACAGACCTGTGTCTCTGACATGTATTGTGTGCAAAGTCATGGAGAAGATTATCAGGAGGAGAGTGGTCGAGCACCTGGAAAGGAACAAGATTATAAATGAAAACCAGCATGGGTTCATGGAAGGCAAATCTTGTATCACAAACCTCCTGGAGTTTTATGACAAGGTAACAGAAGTAAGACACGAGAGAGAGGGTTGGGTAGATTGCGTTTTCCTAGACTGCAGGAAGGCCTTTGACACAGTTCCCCACAAGAGATTAGTGCAGAAGCTGGAGGATCAGGCGCACGTAAAAGGGAGGGCACTGCAATGGATAAGAGAATACCTGACAGGGAGGCAGCAACGAGTCATGGTACGTGAAGAGGTATCACAGTGGGCGCCTGTTACGAGCGGGGTCCCACAGGGGTCAGTTCTAGGACCAGTGCTGTTTTTGATATATGTGAACGACATGATGGAAGGAATAGACTCTGAAGTGTCCCTTTTCGTAGATGACGTGAAGTTGATGAGAAGCATTAAATCGAACGAGGATGAGGCAGGACTGCAAAGAGACCTGGACAGGCTGGACATGTGGTCCAGCAACTGGCTTCTCGAATTCAATCCAGCCAAATGCAAAGTCATGAAGATTGGGGAGGGGCAAAGAAGACCGCAGACAGAGTATAGGCTAGGTGGACAAAGACTACAGACCTCACTCAGGGAGAAAGACCTTGGGGTGACCATAACACCAAGCACATCACCGGAGGCACACATCAACCAAATAACCGCTGCAGCATACGGGCTCCTGGCAAACCTGAGAATAGCGTTCCGATACCTTAATAAGGAATCTTTTAAGACACTGTACACTGTGTATGTTAGGCCCATACTGGAGTATGCAGCACCAGTCTGGAACCCACACCTGGTCAAGCACGTCATGAAGTTAGAGAAAGTACAAAGGTTTGCAACAAGGCTAGTCCCAGAGCTCAAGGGAATGTCGTACGAGGAAAGGTTAAGGGAAATCGGACTGACGACACTGGAGGACAGAAGGGTCAGGGAAGACATGATAACGACATACAAGATACTGCGGGGAATAGACAAGGTGGACAGAGATAGGATGTTCCAGAGAGGGGACACAGGGACAAGGGGTCACAACTGGAAGCTGAAGACTCAGACGAGTCACAGGGACGTTAGGAAGTATTTCTTCAGTCATAGAGTTGTCAGCAAGTGGAATAGCCTAGCAAGTGAAGTAGTGGAGGCAGGAACCATACATAGTTTTAAGAAGAGGTATGACAAAGCTCAGGAAGGAGAGAGAGAGAGGATCCAGTAGCGATCAGTGAAGAGGCGGGGCCAGGAGCTGAGTCTCGACCCCTGCAACCACAATTAGGTGAGTACACACACACACACACACACACACACACACACATATATATATATATATATATATATATATATATATATATATATATATATATATATATATATATATATATATATATATATATATATATATATATATATATATATATATATATATATATATATATATATACTTGAGATTTTTAGCTTCAATAGCAACGTACTTCTTGCCGAATAAGGCAAGCGATAATTTGTGTATGCAATGATTTAGCAAAAAATCATTCTGAATCTAACGATAAAAATATATTTCATTGTGTTTGTTTATTATTAAATTATTGTAAAGTTATATAAAATATATTAGTTGGTTTAGGCTAAATTAAATTGCACTTGTTATAATAAGGTTAGGTAAGTTTTCTAACTTTCTTTGATACAAAATCATTAATTTTTATATTAGCATAAATGAAGAAAAATATCTTTGAACGTATAAGAGAAAATTTTAGAAAGGATAGCGTACTGGCTTGCTAGTTAGCAGTGGCTTGCCATGAGTTTGTTCTCCATGGCGTTAAGGTCCTCAGGATACACCTCCAAGAAAGAACTCGAAATAATGGATTCAAATTGAATAAATCTAGACTAAAAAAGGATATAGGAAAGTATTGGTTTGGAAATAAGAGTAGTAATGGGTTGTCCAGTCTGCCTAGTAGAGTTATTGAAGCTAAAACCTTGGGTAGCTTCAGATTTATGTTAGATAAATATATTAATTTGAGTGGGACTCGAACATGAGTTAACAGGGTATAGCCCCACTCCATAAAGGTGGCAGCAAAGCATTAGCTAAGAACTATAGACCAATAGATCTGACGTCCCACATCATAAAAATCTTTGAAAGAGTGCTAAGAAGCAGGATTGCAAATCACCTGGATTCCCAAAATCTGCACAGTCCAGGGCAACATGGGTTCAGGGCAGGTCGCTCCTGCCTCTCACAACTACTGGATCACTATGATATGGTCTTGGATGCACTGGAAGAAAATCAGAATGCAGATGTAATATACACAGACTTTGCAAAAGCATTTGACAAATGCGATCATGGCGTAATAGCCCATAAAATACGTGCTAAAGGAATAACTGGGAAAGTGGGGAGATGGATCTTCAACTTCCTAACAAATCGAACACAAAGAGTAGTGGTCAACAGAGTTAAATCGGAGGCTGCCATAGTGAAGAGCTCTGTTCCACAAGGCACAGTACTCGCCCCCATCTTATTCCTTATCCTCATATCAGACATAGACAGAGATATACATCACAGCACCGGATGATACTAGGATCTGCATGAGGCTGTCATCTGCTGAGGACGCGGTTAACCTCCAAGAAGATATAAACAAAGTTTTCCAGTGGGCAACGGTAAACATCAGTTCAATGAGGACAAATTCCAACTACTCCGTTATGGAAAACTGGAGGAGATAATAACTAGAACAGAGTATACTACTGACTCCGGCCATACAATAGAGCGGAAAAATAATGTAAGGGACCTGGGAGTAGTAATATCTGAGGATCTCACTTTCAAGGATCACAACAGTGCCACGATCGCACGTGCAAAGAAAATGATAGGATGGATAATGAGAACTTTCAGAACGAGAGATGCCAAGCCAATGATGATCCTTTTCAAATCACTTGTTCTCTCTAGGCTGGAATACTGCTGTACATTAACATCTCCATTCAAAGCAGGTGAAATCGCAGATCTAGAGAGTGTACAGAGATCCTTTACTGCACGTATAAGTTCTGTCAAGCACCTTAACTACTGGGAACGCTTGGAAGCACTTGACTTGTACTCGTTGGAACGCAGGAGGGAGAGATATATCATAATCTACACTTGGAAAATCTTGGAAGGAATGGTCCCAAATCTGCACACAGAAATCACTCCCTACGAAAGTAAAAGACTGGGCAGGCGATGCAAAATGCCCTCAATAAAAAGTAGGGGCGCCATTGGTACACTAAGAGAAAACACCATAAGTGTCCGGGGCCCAAAACTGTTCAACAGCCTCCCATCAAGCATTTTTTTTTTATATTTTATAATTTTATCTTTTATATTTTATACCTCCCATCAAGCATTAGGGGAATTACCAATAAACCCCTGACTGCCTTCAAGAGAGAGCTGGACAGATACCTAAAGTCCGTGCCGGATCAGCCGGGCTGTGGCTCGTACGTTGGACTGCGTGCGGCCAGCAGTAACAGCCTAGTTGATCAGGCCCTGATCCATCGGGAGGCCTGGTCGTGGACCGGGCCGCGGGGGCGTTGATCCCCGGAATAACCTCCAAGTAACCAGCACTGGTAACCTATTGAGCAAATATTTTTGTTAGTGGGTTTGGGTTTGAGAAGGACCTGCCTAGTATGGGCTAAGAGGCTTGCTACTTTGTTCCTTCTTTCTTATGTGTGTGGAAAAAGACAATTACAGCTCAAGACATTTATTAAAGGAAACGTTTCGCCCAGACTGGCTTTCTCAGTCCCTTCTTGTGTTATTACGACTTTCCGCATCACAGAACTGTGGAAATAATGAATGAAGGTCATCTGTTTCTCGGATTTAAAGTGTAATTTGAATGTAGAGAAAGTGTTGTAGCATGGAACTCACGTACTACGGAAGTCACAAAATATGTACACAAATCGCTGCAGCAGTTTGTGGTAGGTAACTATTCCCTCCTGCTGGTTTATTAACCTCTTCCTCAGCTTATCGCAACATCACAAGATCATAATTTTCCCACCAATATTTTCCGCATTTATTCTGCATTTGTTTTGCTTGTAACAGACGCATTTACTCTGGTCAAGTGTTACATTAATGATCCATCAGAGAGGTGATTACCACCACACATTGCTACTAAAATAAACATTAACTTGGTATAGTAATCTATAATGTATAAATATATAGTAAATAATAATACTGAAAATAGTAATACTGAGAAAATAAAAACTCATGTGGGGTCAACGTGCCGGGAAGAATGTTGAACAAGATACATCCGTATGGTTGTAGATGAAGATTGAGACACTTATGCAACATATGGGAATCTTTATTCAGGAAACGTTTCGCCACACCATTCTCCTGCTCTTTCCTGACGCAGGAGAATGTGTCCTGTTGGCCATCCTGGTCACCAAGGATCTGACTAGTGCGTACCAATGAATCCATTCTAGAGGTCGTGAGAGTTATCAAAGAGCAAGGAGAAAATTTAGTCCTCTCCATGAACTCTTGAGATGTTGGCTGGTGTTATACAGCAAACACATGGTTGAACAAGCAATAGCAGACGTCGAAGGAGTCTTTAGTGGCATTCACATTCCTTTCCTTGGACTCCACACTCCTTTTCCTGGCTTCTCAACTCTTCTAGTGGCCTCAACATTTCCTCTCCTGGCCTCCATACTTCCTATGACCTCCACACTTCCCCTGACCTCCACACTTCTCCTGACCTCCACACTTCTCCTGGCCTTCACACTGCTGTTTGTACTCTCCTTGGTGATAAATTAGACACATGTGCAACTCTTGGGTATCTTTATTGAGGAAACGTTTCGCCACACAGTGGCGAAACGTTTCCTCAATAAAGATACCCAAGAGTTGCACATGTGTCTAATTTATCAACATGTCGGTTCTCCGAACCATTCATCTGCAAACTCTCCTTGGTCCCCTACATAGGTCTACTGCTGTCATTGAGATTTTGGAAAAAAAAAACCTCTGTCCTCAAGCGGATGGAAGCTAGGATCAGTGACACTGATGCCTATGTGATGCCTTCTGTCTCCTAAACAGTTCCTATCATCTTTCAAGCTAATCTGTTTTCACAATGCTCGCCATCCCCTTGTCAGTCCCTGACTGGGAGAGTAGGACTCCATCCTGTAGACACATGCCAGAAAAAGGCCTAAACATTTCTCTAAACGAAGCAGTTAGAGCCACACGTCCAGATTATGTGAAGTGGTCATACATCCAACCTCTCAGATTGTCTTGCCAGATTTCCAATCCTTCGCCAGTTTATTCAAGGAGTTAATGAAGGAAATTCGACCAGAACATACTTGTAATATGACAGGGATGGATAACTTCAGATACACCAGTGGCACCTACAAGTGGCACCAGCACTTGGCACCAGTACTTGGCACCAGCATATGGCACCAGCGTGTGGTATATTGTTTCATCACGGGTAACAATACCAGCTGACAATTTAGCACACAAACGATCCAATTGGATTAGCCCTATCATGGTACAGGCTGCTGCAGCAATGCTGCAGGCTGCAGAGACTGCAGGTGAGTAAGCTTACCATTTAGCTGTCAGTATCACCCAGGTGACCTCTTAACAGTTCTCATCTTTGAAATGGGACAAACCTTGATCTGTATGATACACTCTGTATGATACACTCTGTATGATACACTCTGTATGATACACTCTGTATGATACACTCTGTATGATACACTCTGTATGATACACTCTGTATCATACACTCTGAATCATACACTCTGTATCATACACTCTGTATGATACACTCTGTATCATACACTCTGTATGATACACTCTGTATCATACACTCTGCATGATACACTCTGTATGATACACTCTGTATGATACACTCTGTATGATACACTCTGTATGATACACTCTGCGTGATACACTCTGTATCATACACTCTGTATCATACACTCTGATACACTCTGTATGATACACTCTGTATGATACACTTTGTATGATACACTCTGTATGATACACTCTGTGTGATACACTCTGTATGATACACTCTGTATGATACACTCTGTATGATACACTCTGTATGATACACTTTGTATGATAAACTCTGTATGATACACTCAGTATCATACACTCTGCATGATACACTCTATATGATGCACTCTGTATGATACACTCTGTATGATACACTCTGTATGATACACTCTGTATGATACACTCTGTATCATACACTCTGTATGATACACTCTGCATGATACACTCTGTATGATACACTATGTATGATACACTCTGCATGATACACTCTGTATGATACACTCAGTATGATACACTCTGTATGATACACTCTGCATGATACACTCTGTATGATACACTCTGTATGATACACTCTGTATGATACACTCTGTATGATACACTCTGCATGATACACTCTGTATGATACACTCTGTATGATACACTCTGTATGATACACTCTGCATGATACACTCTGTATGATACACTCTGTATGATACACTCTGTATGATACACTCTGTATGATACACTCTGTATGATACACTCTGTATGATACACTCTGTATGATACACTCTGTATGATACACTCTGTATGATACACTCTGTATGATACACTCTGTATGATACACTCTGTATGATACACTCTGTATGATACACTCTGTATGATACACTCTGCATGATACACTCTGTATGATACACTCTGTATGATACACTCTGATACACTCTGTATGATACACTCTGTATGATACACTTTGTATGATACACTCTGTATGATACACTCTGCATGATACACTCTGTATGATACACTCTGTATGATACACTCTGTATGATACACTCTGTATGATACACTCTGTATGATACACTCTGTATGATACACTCTGTATGATACACTCTGTATGATACACTCTGTATGATACACTCTGTATGATACACTCTGTGTGATACACTCTGTATGATACACTCTGTATGATACACTCTGTATGATCAAACACTCTGCATGATACTCACTCTATGATACTCTCTGCATGATACACTCTGTATGATACACTCTGTATGATACACTCTGTATGATACACTCTGTATGATACACTCTGCATGATACACTCTGTATGATACACTCTGTATAATACACTCTGTATGATACACTCTGTATGATACACTCTGTGTCATACACTCTGTATGATACACTCTGTATGATACACTCTGTATGATGCACTCTGTATGATACACTCTGTATGATACACTCTGCATGATACACTCTGTATGATACACTCTGTATGATACACTCTGCATGATACACTCTGTATGATACACTCTGCATGATACACTCTGTATGATACACTCTGTATGATACACTCTGTATGATACACTCTGTATGATACACTCTGTATGATACACTTTGTATGATACACTCTGTATGATACACTCTGCATGATACACTCTGTATGATACACTCTGTATAATACACTCTGTATGATACACTCTGTATGATACACTCTGTATGATACACTCTGTATGATACACTCTGTATGATACACTCTGTATGATACACTCTGTGTGATACACTCTGCATGATACACTCTGTATGATGCACTCTGTATGATACACTCTGTATGATACACTCTGTATGATAAACTCTGTATGATACACTCTGTATGATACACTCTGCATGACACACTCTGTATGATACACTCTGTATGACACACTCTGTATGATACACTCTGCATGATACACTCTGTTTGATACACTCTGTATGATACACTCTGTATGATACACTCTGTATGATACACTCTGTATGATACACTCTGTATGATACACTCTGCATGATACACTCTGTATGATACACTCTGTATGATACACTCTGTATGATACACTCTGCATGATACACTATGTATGATACACTCTGTATGATACACTCTGTATGATACACTCTGCATGATACACTCTGTATAATACATTCTGTATGACACAATCTGTATGATACAATCTGTATGATACACTCTGTATGATACACTCTGCATGATACACTCTGTATGATACACTCTTTATGATACACTCTGTATGATACACTCTGTATGATACACTCTGCATGATACACTCTGCATGATACACTCTGTAAGATACACTCTGCATGACACAGTTCCCCACAAGAGATTAGTGCAGAAGCTGGAGGATCAGGCGCACGTAAAAGGGAGGGCACTGCAATGGATCAGGGAATACCTGACAGGGAGGCAGCAACGAGTCATGGTACGTGAAGAGGTATCACAGTGGGCGCCTGTTACGAGCGGGGTCCCACAGGGGTCAGTTCTAGAACCAGTGCTATTTTTGATATATGTGAACGACATGATGGAAGGAATAGTATCTGAAGTGTCCCTGTTCGCAGATGACATGAAGTTGATGAGAAGAATTAAATCGGAGGAGGATGAGGCAGGACTGCAAAGAGACCTGGACAGGCTGGACATGTGGTCCAGCAACTGGCTTCTCGAATTCAATCCAGCCAAATGCAAAGTCATGAAGATTGGGGAGGGGCAAAGAAGACCGCAGACAGAGTATAGGCTAGGTGGACAAAGACTACAGACCTCACTCAGGGAGAAAGACCTTGGGGTGACCATAACACCGAGCACATCACCGGAGGCACACATCAACCAAATAACCGCTGCAGCATACGGGCGCCTGGCAAACCTGAGAATAGCGTTCCGATACCTTAATAAGGAATCGTTCAAGACACTGTACACTGTGTACGGTAAGCTCATACCAGAGTATGCAGCACCAGTCTGGAACCCACACCTGGTCAAGCACGTCAAGAAGTTAGAGAAAGTACAAAGGTTTGCAACAAATCTAGTCCCAGAGCTCAAGGGAATGTCGTACGAGGAAAGGTTAAGGGAAATCGGACTGACGACACTGGAGAACAGAAGGGTCAGGGGAGACATGATAACGACATACAAGATACTGCGGGGAATAGACAAGGTGGACAGAGATAGGATGTTCCAGAAAGGGGACACAGAGACAAGGGGTCACAACTGGAAGGTGAAGACCCAGGCGAGTCACAGGGACGTTAGGAAGTATTTCTTCAGTCATAGAGTTGTCAGCAAGTGGAATAGCCTAGCAAGTGAAGTAGTGGAGGCAGGAACCATACATAGTTTTAAGAAGAGGTATGACAAAGCTCAGGAAGCAGAGAGAGAAAGGATCCAGTAGCGATCAGTGAAGAGGCGGGGCCAGGAGCTGAGTCTCGACCCCTCCAACCAAAATTAGGTGAGTACAATTAGGTGAGTACTCTGCACGATTCACTCTGTATGATACACTCTGTATGATACACTCTGCATGATACACTCTGCATGATACACTCTGCATGATACACTCTGCATGATTCACTCTGTATGATACACTCTGTATGATACACTCTGTATGATACACTCTGTATGATACACTCTGCATGATACACTCTGTATGATTCCCTCTGCATGATACACTCTGCATGATACACTCTGCATGATACACTCTGCATGATTCACTCTGTATGATACACTGTATGATACACTCTGCATGATACACTCTGCATGATACACTCCGTATGATACACTCTGTATGATACACTCTGCATGATACACTCTATGATACACTCTGTATGACACACTCTGCATGATACACTCTGCATGATACACTCTGTATGATACACTCTGCATGATACACTCTGCATGATACACTCTGCATGATACACTCTGCATGATACACTCTGCATGATACACTCTGTATGATACACTCTGTATGATACACTCTGTATGATACACTCTGTATGATGCACTCTGCATGATACACTCTGTATGATACACTCTACATGATACACTCTGCATGATACACTCTGCATGATACACTCTGTATGATACACTCTGTATGATACACTCTGCATGATACATTCTCTATGATACACTCTGTATGATACACTCTGCATGATACACTCTGTATGATACACTCTGTATGATGCACTCTGAATGATACACTCTGCATGATACACTCTGTATGATACACTCTGTATGATACACTCTGTATGATACACTCTGTATGATACACTCCGCATGATACACTCTGTATGATACACTCTGTGTGATACACTCTGTATGATACACTCTGTATGATACACTCTGCATGATACACTCTGCATCAAACACTCTGCATGATACTCTCTGTATGATACACTCTGCATGATACACTCTGTATGATACACTCTGTATGATACACTCTGTATGATACACTCTGTATGATACACTCTGTATGATACACTTTGTATGATACACTCTGTATGATACACTCTGCATGATACACTCTGTATGATACACTCTGTATAATACACTCAGTATGATACACTCTGTATGATACACTCTGTATGATACACTCTGTATGATACACTCTGTATGATACACTCTGTATGATACACTCTGTGTGATACACTCTGCATGATACACTCTGTATGATGCACTCTGTATGATACACTCTGTATGATACACTCTGTATGATAAACTCTGTATGATACACTCTGTATGATACACTCTGCATGACACACTCTGTATGATACACTCTGTATGACACACTCTGTATGATACACTCTGCATGATACACTCTGTTTGATACACTCTGTATGATACACTCTGTATGATACACTCTGTATGATACACTCTGTATGATACACTCTGTATGATACACTCTGCATGATACACTCTGTATGATACACTCTGTATGATACACTCTGTATGATACACTCTGCATGATACACTATGTATGATACACTCTGTATGATACACTCTGTATGATACACTCTGCATGATACACTCTGTATAATACATTCTGTATGACACAATCTGTATGATACAATCTGTATGATACACTCTGTATGATACACTCTGCATGATACACTCTGTATGATACACTCTTTATGATACACTCTGTATGATACACTCTGTATGATACACTCTGCATGATACACTCTGCATGATACACTCTGTAAGATACACTCTGCATGACACAGTTCCCCACAAGAGATTAGTGCAGAAGCTGGAGGATCAGGCGCACGTAAAAGGGAGGGCACTGCAATGGATCAGGGAATACCTGACAGGGAGGCAGCAACGAGTCATGGTACGTGAAGAGGTATCACAGTGGGCGCCTGTTACGAGCGGGGTCCCACAGGGGTCAGTTCTAGAACCAGTGCTATTTTTGATATATGTGAACGACATGATGGAAGGAATAGTATCTGAAGTGTCCCTGTTCGCAGATGACATGAAGTTGATGAGAAGAATTAAATCGGAGGAGGATGAGGCAGGACTGCAAAGAGACCTGGACAGGCTGGACATGTGGTCCAGCAACTGGCTTCTCGAATTCAATCCAGCCAAATGCAAAGTCATGAAGATTGGGGAGGGGCAAAGAAGACCGCAGACAGAGTATAGGCTAGGTGGACAAAGACTACAGACCTCACTCAGGGAGAAAGACCTTGGGGTGACCATAACACCGAGCACATCACCGGAGGCACACATCAACCAAATAACCGCTGCAGCATACGGGCGCCTGGCAAACCTGAGAATAGCGTTCCGATACCTTAATAAGGAATCGTTCAAGACACTGTACACTGTGTACGGTAAGCCCATACCAGAGTATGCAGCACCAGTCTAGAACCCACACCTGGTCAAGCACGTCAAGAAGTTAGAGAAAGTACAAAGGTTTGCAACAAATCTAGTCCCAGAGCTCAAGGGAATGTCGTGCGAGGAAAGGTTAAGGGAAATCGGACTGACGACACTGGAGAACAGAAGGGTCAGGGGAGACATGATAACGACATACAAGATACTGCGGGGAATAGACAAGGTGGACAGAGATAGGATGTTCCAGAGAGGGGACACAGAGACAAGGGGTCACAACTGGAAGCTGAAGACCCAGGCGAGTCACAGGGACGTTAGGAAGTATTTCTTCAGTCATAGAGTTGTCAGCAAGTGGAATAGCCTAGCAAGTGAAGTAGTGGAGGCAGGAACCATACATAGTTTTAAGAAGAGGTATGACAAAGCTCAGGAAGCAGAGAGAGAAAGGATCCAGTAGCGATCAGTGAAGAGGCGGGGCCAGGAGCTGAGTCTCGACCCCTCCAACCAAAATTAGGTGAGTACAATTAGGTGAGTACTCTGCATGATTCACTCTGTATGATACACTCTGTATGATACACTCTGCATGATACACTCTGCATGATACACTCTGAATGATACACTCTGCATGATTCACTCTGTATGATACACTCTGTATGATACACTCTGTATGATACACTCTGTATGATACACTCTGCATGATACACTCTGTATGATACACTCTGCATGATACACTCTGCATGATACACTCTGCATGACACACTCTGCATGATTCACTCTGTATGATACACTGTATGATACACTCTGCATGATACACTCTGCATGATACACTCCGTATGATACACTCTGTATGATACACTCTGCATGATACACTCTATGATACACTCTGTATGACACACTCTGCATGATACACTCTGCATGATACACTCTGTATGATACACTCTGCATGATACACTCTGCATGATACACTCTGCATGATACACTCTGCATGATACACTCTGCATGATACACTCTGTATGATACACTCTGTATGATACACTCTGTATGATACACTCTGTATGATGCACTCTGCATGATACACTCTGTATGATACACTCTACATGATACACTCTGCATGATACACTCTGCATGATACACTCTGTATGATACACTCTGTATGATACACTCTGCATGATACATTCTCTATGATACACTCTGTATGATACACTCTGCATGATACACTCTGTATGATACACTCTGTATGATGCACTCTGAATGATACACTCTGCATGATACACTCTGTATGATACACTCTGTATGATACACTCTGCATGATACACTCTATGATACACTCTTTATGATACACTCTGCATGATACACTCTGTATGTTAAACTCTGTATGATACACTCTGTATGATACACTCTGTATGATACACTCTGTATGATACACTCTGTATGATACACTCTGCATGATACACTCTGCATGATACACTCTGCATAATACACTTTGTATGATACACTCTGTATGATACACTCTGTATGATACACTCTGTATGATACACTCCGCAAGATACACTCTGTATGATACACTCTGCATGATAAACTCTGTATGATACACTCTGTATGATACACTCCGCATGATACACTCTGAATGATGCACTCTGTATGATACACTCTGTATGATACACTCTGCATGATACACTCTGTATGATACACTCTGCATGATACACTCTGTATGATACACTCTGTATGATACACCCTGTATGATACACTCTGCATGATACACTCTGTATGATACACTCTGTATGATACACTCTGCGTGATACACTCTGTATGATACACTCTGTATGATACACTCTGCATGATACACTCTGTATGATACACTCTGTATGATACACTCTGCATGAAACACTCTGCATGATACACTCTGTATGATACACTCTGCATGATACACTCTGTATGATACACTCTGTATGATACACTCTGCATGGTACACTCTGTATGATACACTCTGAATGATACACTCTGCATGATACACTCTGTATGATACACTCTGTATGATACACTCTGCAAGATACACTCTGCATGATACACTGTGCATGATACACTCTGTATGATACACTCTGCATGATACACTCTGTATGATACAGTCTGAATGATACACTCTGCATGATACACTCTGTATGATACACTCTGTATGATACACTCTGTATGATACACTCTGAATGATACACTCTGCATGATACACTCTGTATGATACACTCTGCATGATACACTCTGCAAGATACACTCTGCATGATACACTGTGTATGATACACTCTGTATGATACACTCTGTATGATACACTCTGTATGATACACTCTGCATGATACACTGTGTATGATACACTCTGTATGATACACTCTGTATGATACACTCTGTATGATACACTCTGCATGATACACTCTGTATGATACACTCTGCATGATACACTCTGTTTGATGGTATAAACCGTGGTAATAAATACCGACAAGTTGGTTTAGAAAGACACGTAAGCAAACACTATAACATATTTATTAGAAAACGTTTCGGTCCTGGGACCTTGATCACTTCTAACCAAGGTCCCAGGACCGAAATGTTTTCTAATAAATATGTCATGGTGTTTGCTTACGTGTCTTTTTAAACCACTCTGTATGATACACTCTGCATGATACACTCTGTATGATACACTCTGTATGATACACTCTGCATGATACACTCTGTATGATACACTCTGAGTGATACCCTCTGTATGATACACTCTGCATGATACACTCTGTATGATACACTCTGTATGATACACTCTGCATGATACACTCTGTATGATACACTCTGTATGATACACTCTGTATGATACACTCTGTATGATACACTCTGTATGATACACTCTGTATGATACACTCTGTATGATACACTCTGAGTGATACACTCTGTATGACACACTCTGCATGATACACTCTGTATGATACACTCTGTATGATACACTCTGCATGATACACTCTGTATGATACACTCTGTATGATACACTCTGTATGATACACTCTGCATGATACACTCTGTATGATACACTCTGTATGATACACTCTGCATGATACACTCTGTATGATACACTCTGTATGATACACTCTGTATGATACACTCTGCATGATACACTCTGTATGATACACTCTGCATTATACACTCTGTATGATACACTCTGTATGATACACTCTGCATGATACACTCTGTATGATACACTATTTATGATACACTCTGCATGATACACTCTGTATGATACACTCTGCATGATACACTCTGCATGATACACTCTGCATGATACACTCTGCATGATACACTCTGCATGATACACTCTGTATGATACACTCTGTATGATACACTCTGTATGATACACTCTGTATGATGCACTCTGCATGATACACTCTGTATGATACACTCTACATGATACACTCTGCATGATACACTCTGCATGATACACTCTGTATGATACACTCTGTATGATACACTCTGCATGATACATTCTCTATGATACACTCTGTATGATACACTCTGCATGATACACTCTGTATGATACACTCTGTATGATGCACTCTGAATGATACACTCTGCATGATACACTCTGTATGATACATTCTGTATGATACACTCTGCATGATACACTCTATGATACACTCTTTATGATACACTCTGCATGATACACTCTGTATGTTAAACTCTGTATGATACACTCTGCATGATACACTCTGTATGATACACTCTGTATGATACACTCTGTATGATACACTCTGCATGATACACTCTGCATGATACACTCTGCATAATACACTTTGTATGATACACTCTGTATGATACACTCTGTATGATACACTCTGTATGATACACTCCGCAAGATACACTCTGTATGATACACTCTGCATGATAAACTCTGTATGATACACTCTGTATGATACACTCCGCATGATACACTCTGAATGATGCACTCTGTATGATACACTCTGTATGATACACTCTGCATGATACACTCTGTATGATACACTCTGCATGATACACTCTGTATGATACACTCTCTATGATACACCCTGTATGATACACTCTGCATGATACACTCTGTATGATACACTCTGTATGATACACTCTGCGTGATACACTCTGTATGATACACTCTGTATGATACACTCTGCATGATACACTCTGTATGATACACTCTGTATGATACACTCTGCATGAAACACTCTGCATGATACACTCTGTATGATACACTCTGCATGATACACTCTGTATGATACACTCTGTATGATACACTCTGCATGGTACACTCTGTATGATACACTCTGAATGATACACTCTGCATGATACACTCTGTATGATACACTCTGTATGATACACTCTGCAAGATACACTCTGCATGATACACTGTGTATGATACACTCTGTATGATACACTCTGCATGATACACTCTGTATGATACAGTCTGAATGATACACTCTGCATGATACACTCTGTATGATACACTCTGTATGATACACTCTGTATGATACACTCTGAATGATACACTCTGCATGATACACTCTGTATGATACACTCTGCATGATACACTCTGCAAGATACACTCTGCATGATACACTGTGTATGATACACTCTGTATGATACACTCTGTATGATACACTCTGTATGATACACTCTGCATGATACACTGTGTATGATACACTCTGTATGATACACTCTGTATGATACACTCTGTATGATACACTCTGCATGATACACTCTGTATGATACACTCTGCATGATACACTCTGTTTGATGGTATAAACCTTGGTAATAAATACCGACAAGTTGGTTTAGAAAGACACGTAAGCAAACACTATAACATATTTATTAGAAAACGTTTCGGTCCTGGGACCTTGATCACTTCTAACCAAGGTCCCAGGACCGAAATGTTTTCTAATAAATATGTCATGGTGTTTGCTTACGTGTCTTTTTAAACCACTCTGTATGATACACTCTGCATGATACACTCTGTATGATACACTCTGTATGATACACTCTGCATGATACACTCTGTATGATACACTCTGAGTGATACCCTCTGTATGATACACTCTGCATGATACACTCTGTATGATACACTCTGTATGATACACTCTGCATGATACACTCTGTATGATACACTCTGTATGATACACTCTGTATGATACACTCTGTATGATACACTCTGTATGATACACTCTGTATGATACACTCTGTATGATACACTCTGAGTGATACACTCTGTATGACACACTCTGCATGATACACTCTGTATGATACACTCTGTATGATACACTCTGCATGATACACTCTGTATGATACACTCTGTATGATACACTCTGTATGATACACTCTGCATGATACACTCTGTATGATACACTCTGTATGATACACTCTGCATTATACATTCTGTATGATACACTCTGTATGATACACTCTGCATGATACACTCTGTATGATACACTATTTATGATACACTCTGCATGATACACTCTGTATGATGCACTCTGTATGATACACACTGCATGATACACACTGTATGATACACTCTGTATGATACACTCTGCATGATACACTCTGTATGATACACTCTGTATGATACACTCTGCATGACACACTCTGTATGATACACTCTGTATGATACACTCTGTATGATACACTCTGTATGATACACTCTGCATGATACACTCTGTATCATACACTCTGTATGATACACTCTGCATGACACACTCTGTATGATACACTCTGTATGATACACTCTGCATGATACACTCTGCATGATGCACTCTGCATGATACACTCTGTATGATACACTCTGTATGAAACACTCTGTATGATTCACTCTGCATGACACACTCTGTATGATACACTCTGTATGATACACTCTGTATAATACACTCTGTATGATACACTCTGTATGATACATTCTGCATGATACACTCTGTATGATACACTCTGTATGATACATTCTGCATGATACACTCTGCATGATACACTTTGCATGATACACTCTGCATGATACACTGTGTATGATACACTCTGTATGATACACTGTGTATAATACACTGTGTATGATACACTCTGTATGATACACTCTGTATGATACACTCTGTACGATACACTCTGTATGATACACTCTGTATGATACACTCTGTATGGTACACTCTGTATGATACACTCTGTATGATACACTCTGTATGATACACTCTGTAGGATACACTCTGTATGATACACTCTGTATGATACACTGTATGGCACACTCTGTATGATACACTCTGTATGATACACTCTGAGTGATACACTCTGTATGATACACTCTGCATGATACACTCTGTATGATACACTCTGTATGATACACTCTGTATGATACACTCTGTATGATACACTCTGTATGATTCACTCTGTATGATACACTCTGTATGATACACTCTGTATGATACACTCTGTATGATACACTCTGTATGATACACTCTGTATGATACACTCTGTATGATACAGTCTGTATGATACACTCTGTATAATACACTCTGTATGATACACTGTGTATGATACACTGTGTATGATACACTCTGTATGATACACTCTGTATGATACACTCTGTATGATACACTCTGTATGATACACTCTATATGATACACTCTGTATGATACACTCTGTATGATACACTCTGTATGATACACTCTGCATGATACACTCTGTATGATACACTCTGCATGATACACTCTGTATGATACACTCTGCATGATACACTCTGTATGATACACTCTGTATGATACACTCTATATGATACACTCTGTATGATACACTCTGTATGATACACTCTGTATGATACACTCTGCATGATACACTCTGTATGATACACTCTGTATGATACACTCTGTATGATACACTCTGCATGATACACTCTGTATGATACACTCTGTATGATACACTCTGTATGATACACTCTGCATGATACACTCTGCATGATACACTCTGTATGATACACTCTGTATGATACACTCTGTATGATACACTCTGCATGATACACTCTGCTCAAGTTCTAATGGATGGAATGTTAGAAACAATTAATTAGCCGGATACTCAAAAGCATCAGGCCAGGCGAGAGGCCAGGCGAGAGGCCAGGCGAGAGGCCAGGCGAGAGGCCAGGCGAGAGGCCAGGAGAGAGGCCAGGCGAGAGGCCAGGCGAGAGGCCAGGAGAGAGGCCAGGCGAGAGGCCAGGCGAGAGGCCAAGAGAGATCCCAGGCGAGAGGCCAGGAGAGAGACCAGGCGAGAGGCCAGGCGAGAGGCCGGGCGAGAGGCCAGGCGAGAGGCCAGGCGAGAGGCCAGGCGAGAGGCCAAGCGAGAGGCCAGGCGAGAGGCCAGGCGAGAGTCCAGGAGAGAGGCCAGGCGAGAGGCCAGGCGAGAGGCCAGGAGAGAGGCCAGCAGAGAGGCCAGGAGAGAGGCCAGGCGAGAGGCCATTCGAGAGGCCAGTCGAGAGGCCAGGCGAGAGGCCAGGAGAGAGGCCAGGCGAGAGGCCAAGAGAGAGGCCAGGCGAGAGGCCAGGAGAGAGGCCAGGCGAGAGGCCAGGTGACAGGCCAGGAGAGAGGCCAGGCGAGAGGCCAGGCGAGAGGCCAGGAGAGAGGCCAGGCGAGAGGCCAGTCGAGAGGCCAGGAGAGAGGCCAGGCGAGAGGCCAGGAGAGAGGCCAGGCGAGAGTCCAGGAGAGAGGCAAGGCGAGAGGCCAGGCGAGAGGCCAGGCGAGAGGCTAGGCGAGAGGCCAGGCGAGACGCCAGGCGAGACGCCAGGCGAGAGGCCAGGCGAGAGGCCAGGCGAGAGGCCAGGAGAGAGGCCAGGCGAGAGGCCAGGCGAGAGGCCAAGAGAGATCCCAGGCGAGAGGCCAGGAGAGAGGCCAGGCGAGAGGCCAAGAGAGATCCCAGGCGAGAGGCCAGGAGAGAGGCCAGGCGAGAGGCCAGGAGAGAGGCCAGGCGATAGGCCAGGCGAGAGGCCAGGAGAGAGGCGAGGCGAGAGGCCAGAAGAGAAGCCAGGAGAGAGGCCAGGCGAGAGGCCAGGAGAGAGGCCAGGAGAGAGGCCAGGCGAGTGGCCAGGCGAGAGGCCAGGCGAGAGACCAGGCGAGAGGCCAGGCGAGAGGCCAGGAGAGAGGCCAGGCGAGAGGCCAGGAGAGAGGCCAGACGAGAGGCCAGAAGAGAGGCCAGAAGAGAGGCCAGGAGAGAGGCCAGGCGAGAGGCCAGGAGAGAGGCCAGGAGAGAGGCCAGGCGAGAGGCCAGGAGAGAGGCCAGGAGAGAGGCCAGGCGAGAGGCCAGTCGAGAGGCCAGTCGAAAGGCCAGGAGAGAGGCCAGGCGAGAGGCCAGGAGAGAGGCCAGGCAAGAGGCCAGGAGAGAGGCCAGGCGAGAGGCCAGGCGAGAGGCCAGGAGAGAGGCCAGGCGAGAGGCCAGGAGAGAGGCCAGGAGAGAGGCCAGGAGAAAGGCCAGGCAAGGGCCAGGAGAGAGGGTAGGAGAGAGGCCAGGCGAGAGGCCAGGCGAGAGGCCAGTCGAGATGCCAGGCGAGAGGCCAGGAGAGAGGCCAGGAGAGAGGCCAGGAGAGAGGCCAGGCGAGAGGCCAGGAGAGAGGCCAGGCGATACTCCAGGCGAGAGGCCATGAGAGAGGCTAGGCGAGAGGCCAGGAGAGAGGCCAGACGAGAGGCCAGGAAAGAGGCCAGGCGAGAGGCCAGGAGAGAGGCCAGGCGAGAGGCCAGGAAAGAGGTCAGGCGAGAGGCCAGTCGAGAGGCCAGTCGAGAGGCCAGTCGAGAGGCCAGTCGAGAGGCCAGGAGAGAGGCCAGGCGAGAGGCCAGGAGAGAGGCCAGGCGAGAGGCCAGGCGAGAGACCAGGAGAAAGGCCAGGCGAGAGGCCAGGAGAGAGGCCAGGAAAGGGGCCAGGAGAGAGGCCAGGCGAGAGGCCAGGAGAGAGGCTAGGAGAGAGGCCAGGCGAGAGGCCAGGCGAGAGGCCAGTCGAGAGGCCAGGCGAGAGGCCAGGCGAGAGGCCAGGCGAGAGGCCAGGATAGAGGCCAGGCGAGAGGCCAGGCGAGAGGCCAGGCGAGAGGCCAGGATAGAGGCCAGGAGAGAGGCAAGGAGAGATGCCAGGCGAGAGGCCAGGAGAGAGGCCAGGAGAGAGGCCAGGAGAGAGGCCAGGAGAGAGGCCAGGAGAGAGGCCAGGAGAGAGGCCAGGAGAGAGGCCAGGAGAGAGGCCAGGAGAGAGGCCAGGAGAGAGGCCAGGAGAGAGACCAGGAGAGAGGCCAGGAGAGAGGCCAGGAGAGAGGCCAGGAGAGAGGCCAGGCGAGAGGCCAGGAGAGAGGCCAGGAGAGAGGCCAGGAGAGAGGCCAGGAGAGAGGCCAGGAGAGAGGCCAGGAGAGAGGCCAGGAGAGAGGCCAGGAGAGAGGCCAGGAGAGAGGCCAGGAGAGAGGCCAGGAGAGAGGCCAGGTGAGAGGCCAGGAGAGAGGCCAGGAGAGAGGCCAGGAGAGAGAGAACATGAGTGTACCCAAGACACCCCTGATAACACCCTGATGGGATCACCTTATATCTCATACAAGAACAGTAAACTTCTGGTGTGGAACTATATTCGTGCTTCTGTTATGGTTAACATTTGCAACTCATTTAGTTCTGGTCAGCATCATAGTGCTGCTGATCTTAGGGTAGATTACAAGCTCAACAAGTATTGAGACTTGACTCACCAGTATCATTTCATCTATATGGGCCCAGGAAACTTTTGGCTCTTGCGAGAAACATGTCATGGAATTTCCCGGAAAACTGGGTTCCAAACTCATTAAAACCACCAGACACCCGATGGTTGCCACGTTTCTCTTCCAGCGCTACAGTGTGGCGGTCCAAAGAGGGAACGCGTGTTGCATCTTAGGTTTTTGATCGGCGTCTGAGAAGCTCAAGGAGCTTCATGTAAGTGCCTCAGTTGTACTGTTAATTCATATATAATTTAAATAAAACTTTTAAAATTACTCATACATATATAGGAGGTGGTATGGGACAGAATATTCAACTCCGAGAAGAAATCTGTAGATTTTTCCCTGAGGTAAGTTTATTCTCTTCTTGGAGGAGGTAAGATGGAGAGATAATTTATATCACAGGATGTGTCCCCAACTGATAAGACTGTGATACCATTAGATAAGGTTAGAAATTGTGTAAATAGTGTTGTATTATGTCGCAGATGTGAAAGATAAAATAATTTATCAAACAGTGACATCAAAGCCTCGTATTATGAATGGTATTCTGTACCAAAAGTTTGTAAATAAAAGGGATCGAGGGTACGATACCTAGTGACGCTGAGAGACTGACCATCTTCTATCAAGACTGAGTGACTGTGAGGTTGACTGTCATCATATGTGTGGCCAATAGACCTCTGGTTGTCTTCAAGAGGGAGCTGGACAGATTCCTAAAGTTGGTGCCGGACAGCTGGTCTGTGGTTCGTACGTTGGACTATGTGCAGCCAGCAGTAACAGCCTGGTTGATCAGGCCCTGATCCACCGGGAGGGCTGGTCGTGGACCGGGCAGTGGGGGCGTTGATTCCCGGAATGCCCTCCAGGTAGACTTCAGGTAGACTCCAGGTAGACTCCAGGTAGACTCCAGGTAGACTCCAGGTAGACTCCAGGTAGACTCCAGGTAGACTCCAGGTAGACTCCAGGTAGTCTACCCCCGTATACTACCTGCCACATTAACACCAGGGGAAAATCTCCTCTCATAACACTGTGGGAACACAGGTGTGTGTGTGTGAATACAAGTGTTTAGAAATACACTTATATACCTGATATAAAAATACCGATTAGTTGGGATATTTCCCGACTAACTGGTATTACTTAATTAACACTCAGCAGGGGTACCTAATTACTATACATATGGAACAATCCCGAGTATCTTAATCAGATATTGCTTGGGTATATATGGGATGATATGAATTTAAAAAGGTTTAGGACACAGAAGAGGGAGTAAAGAGATGTGAAGGAAAATGGTACATAATAAGAATAACAATAAGGGTGAGTTCATATTACACTTCACATTAAAATCTTAGCAATAAATATTGCTGTTACTAGGGGTGGAACTGGAACAACTTCCTATATGGATATTTATTCTCTCTAAATCACTAGCGGACCAGAGTTCCGCCTCCTGAGATGATAATGATACGATTGCAAACAAACCATACCACGGGTGGGGTTTGAACCCGCTGTCAGAGAGTCTCAAAACTCCAGACCGTCGCGTTAACCCCACCCGTGGTATGGTTTATAATGATGAATGACTGGGTTCGACCTGATGATCATGAGATCGCCTCTTTAGAACAGCCAGCTACACATCCTTTCTCTGGACCATCCAAGTCCCAACTCTTTCTCTTAGAGTCAGTCTCAAGAGGAGAATGTGCATTTGGCTCCTTCAGCTGAGAAAACTCGCAATTAGGGAGGAACGTAAGACAGTGTAAGACACTGGACCAGTGAGACATTAGATCTCTGGAGATTAGTGTTATAGACGCAGGTCGTTCAATACTCCAGCTGAAATACGAACTTGTTAACAATCCAAACTTGAGAAGTTCGTATAAACAGTACATATACATCATAGGACTGCTTGCGTACTTCTACTGTCTGTATTCGACTGGGAAGACTGCTGCGCAGGCGAAACGTTTCGTCACTTAAGCTACTTAAGTGTCTTACTGAACCCTGAACCACTAGAGTGGTTGGACAAGCAGAAGTCTTCAGAATGTATCAGCTGGTCCACTGTCATCTGTCGCTAAATTTGTGAAACATTATGAGAACTGTCAGAGACAGAAGGGTGAGCCTCATATTAATGCCGGGCTACAAATGTTCCCGATAAAGAAGCTATTACTCTTCGTTAGTGCAGACCTGATTAACCTTTGTGGTAGTAACTCTGGAAACATTTATGTACTGGTATTAAAAACCACTTATTCAAGTTTGGTACACTGGTTCCTCTTCCGGCAAAAGACGCCGAAAATATCGCCACTGTTTCCCTGACCCTTCATATCTGTGTTTCTACAACCATCGATTTTAATGACCGATTGAGGTGTTGAGTTTACTGGTAAGATTTTATTGCTTTTGTATGAACACTACAACAACGACTAGATTTAAAACAGTTTGTCATCTCCTGTACTAGTCAGTGGAATAAGGGAGCGGATTAATCAGACCGTTAAATACATGTTAGCCATACTTTCTAAACCATTCATAAATCCATTTAAATGCAGTCTCTCTCCTTTTGTTCATGGGACATGTATACCACATCGCCTCAGGACTGATTAACCAGTGAACAGTGTTGCATGGAGAGGATTGTCTCTCGAAGATCTTGTAGAGAATAACAGCTGCTTGGAGAATAGCGGCTGCGGCTTTAGTTAAGCCCCCGCTTACTGCACTCAGTAATATAACTGTAAGATAATTTACCTTGAGTTAAAAAAAGGAGTCTTGGAGTTTTTGATGAATGATCCATCAACAGTGATGGTGAAAAGGTCTATACCAGTTCACAGGAAAGACGTGGCCAGTAAATTTTACCATAAGAGATGTCTTTGAAAGCCATGGGGGTGAGGTTACAATAATATATCTTTATGTACTACCAGTACATGTACAAGATATACAGACCATAGCTGACATTAATGACATACTACTATATAGAAAGCAACTTGTTATGCTGAGCATTGCCAGCAAATTAGGTCAGTTTTGTCCCAGGATGCGACCCACACCAGTCCACCAACACCCAGGTACCCATTTTACTGATGGGTGAACATAGACAACCAGTGTAAAGAAACACGCCCAATGGTTCTACCCTCGCTGGGAATCGATGGCAGACCCTAGCCGTGCGAAGCGAGAACTTTAGCGATCAGGCCACGGTCCATATACACAAACTTAAACTTAATGCTGGAACAGGAATAATCCTTAAATAATCTTGATGAAGAGAACGTTATCACTATTACTCTAAGACCACGAACGACATTCTTGGGGCATTTACGAGCTTGATGACACATGGAGGAAGTTATACTTCTTACATATAAATATTTATAATAAGCTTATTTAACATTAAATTGTAACTCTAAATGGTGGAAGCTTCATAGGGACCAGGTGTAAGAGTAATAACTCGGGAAATCCTTCAGTGGGTCTTACAGTTCACTATACGAGCGAGTGTTTGTCTGTAGTTCCACTGCCGCTTTTAATGATCCGTCGGAGATGTGTGGTGAAAGCTGATGAGACAGGACCAAGCCGGATGCAGCAGCCTCCGTCATGAAAGGAGAACCCACAAATGACACCATCATGGCACTGCTTAAAAATAAGAAGCCAAAGTGCACAGGAATGATGAGAAGTCTACAAGGAGTGATGGAGACCGGAAAGCTCCCGGCCAGGATAAGCCGATGGCAGAGCGAACGGTGTGTCAGCATCCCAGTATCAGAAATTTCTAACATGTTTTCGCATTAATCCTGTATTATTAAGCACAGCAGATAGCACAGCCGATTATGGTGTGGCGAGGACACAGAGGTGATACAAGGAAGTACAGTGGAAGTAGAGACATTCTCAAAGAAACAGTTTAAAGAGTTCTACATGCTGATTAGTTACAACTGAAACCTGGTGCCCCTTGGCCTGGTGGCTAAAGTTCTCGCCTCACACGGCGAGGATCTGGGTTCGATTCCCAGCAAGGACAGAAAAACTGGGTGTGTTTCTTTACACAGGTTGTCTATATAAAATGGGTACTTGGGTTTTAGTGGACTGGTGTGGGTCGCATCCTGGGACAAAATTGGCCTAATTTGCCCAAAATGCTTAGCATAACAAGAAGCTGTCTATATAGTAGTATGTCACTGATGTCAGCTATGGTCTGTATACCTTGTACATGTACGTATAGTAAATAAAGATATTATTATTATTATTATTATTATTATTATTATTATCATTATTATTATTATTATTATTATTATTATTATTATTATTATTATTATTATTATTATTATTATTATTATCACTCTATGGTCACGTCAACAGATTTCATGTGTTACTAACCTCGTTGTCTTAGAGAAGGAGCTCCGTCTCCAAGGATCTGGGCTTTTATTCTCCTGTTCGAATCATACTGCAACGTGGAGATGCCATTATAAGAGTCAGGTGAAGCAGGAACAAAGACAGTTGGAAGGGGAGGGAAGACACAAATTACAAGAACAATTAGTGTCATACATGAAGTTCGCTAAGTGAGTTAACTTGTAACACAACATTAAGGTGTCAAGGAGTCGTGGAGAAGTGTTTAATGTTTGTCTTAATGAATCAAACTACCATTTAGGTGTTAAAACTAAGTGTTTAATGTGTAAATATATGACATAAACAATAACGTGTAGAGGAGAATATATGTAGGTATATAGAGGTATATATATATATATATATATATATATATATATATATATATATATATGTATGTTGACACACGGAGCTACAGAAGACAAGATAAACCAGTTAATAGACGAGAGAGACAATGGTGAAGTGCCGAAGCGTCAGTGGAGGGAAATATATTTGTGGGAGAAAAAATAGGAATATAAGAGAGTATATTACTAGAGTATACTAGCCAGGGTATACTAGCTAGAGTATACTAGCTAGAGTATACTAGCTAGAGTATACTAGCCAAAGTATACTAGCTAGAGTATACAAGCTAGAGTACACTAGCGACAGTATACTAGCTAGAGTATACTAGTTAGAGTATACTAGCCAGAGTATGCTAGAGAGAGTATGCTAGCCAGAATATACGAGCCAGATTGTACTAGCTAGAATATACTAGCTAGAGTATACTAGCTAGAGTATACTAGTTAGAGCATACTAGACAGAGTATACTAGCTAGAGTATGCTAGTAAAAGTATACTAGCTAGAGTATACGAGCTAGAGTATATTATCTAGAGTATACTAGCTAGAGTATACTAGCCAAGTGCACTAGCTAGAGTACACTAGCTAGAGTATATTAGTCAGAGTATACTAGCTAGAGTATACTAGCTAGAGTATACTAGCCAGAGTATACTAGCTAGACTATACTAGCTAGAGTATACTAGATAGACCATACTAGCTAAAGTATACTAGCTAGAGTATACTAGTCAGAGTATACAAGCTAGGGTATACTAGCTAGAGTATACTAGCTAGAGTATACTAGCGGAGTGTACTAGCTAGAGTACACTAGTTAGAGTATGCTTGCTAGACCATACTAGCTAGAGTATACTAGCCAGAGTATACTAGCTAGAGTATACTAGCTTGAGTATACTAGCTAGAGTATACTAGCCAGAGTGTACTAGCTAGAATATGCTTGCTAGAATATACTAGCTAGAGTATACTAGCTAGAGTATACTAGTTAGAGTATACTAGCTAGAGTAGACTAGCTAGAGTATACTAGCTAAAGTGTAATAGCTAGAATATACTAGCTAGGGTATACTAGCCAGAGTATACTAGCCGAGTGTATTAGCTAGAGTACACTAGCTAGAGTATACTAGCTAGAGTATATTAGCTAGAGTATACTAGCTAGAGTATACGAGCTAGAGTATACTAGCTAGAGTGTACTAGCTAGACTATACTAGCTAGAGTATACTAGCTAGAGAATACTAGCTAAAGTATACTAGCTAGGGTATACTAGCGGAGTGTACTAGCTAAAGTATACTAGTTAGAGTATACTTGCTAGAGTATACTAGCTACAGTATACTAGCCAGAGTATACTAGCTAGAGTATACTAGCTACAGTATGCTAGCTAGAGTATACCAGCCAGAGAGTACTAGCTTGAGTATATTAGCTAGAGTATACTAGCTAGAGTATACTAGCCAGATTGTACTAGCTAATGTATACTAGGAGACAGACACACGACACACAATTCTGCTTTTGACTCTCGCCTCGGCAGGTCACAGCAGCTGTCCTTACGTACTCAGTCTCCCTACGATCCCCGTTGGGGAGGGGAACCTTTACCAGCGTCGTCTTCGCCTTGACTTGCACGATGAGCTACGCAAATCGTGTAAAGATCAAGCCAAACAGTGGTACCGTTGATGATTCAACGAAGCTTGCTCTTACAACTGTTGTGTAGGGAGAATTGCATGTTAAATTCAACGCAATTCTGACACTCAAAGAAGCACTCATTGTTGTATGTCACGATGATGCTGAAGCAGAGAAGTTACTCACTACAGAAGCCACCACTACTGTTACTGCTCAAGGATTTACTGTTACATCCTATCCTGCTCTGAGGGCAAGAAAATCAGTACATATTCCTAAAAAAACTGGACAAGATTGTCACTTCTCAACCAATTGCTGAACTCAAGTCATCCATTGAAACTCAAAATACTTGGGCTACTGTTGACAGCATTACTAAAATCCCGAATGCATCGTCTATGCTCAAGGTCACCTTTACCGACGTGAACATTTCTGCCACTGCTCTGAACGAAGGTCTTGAAGAAAACACAAGATGCAGCAAAGAAAAAATCTACCAACAACACACCAACGTATGCTGCAATTGCAAAATTACGAGCAGACACTACAAAATTACTTCAAGCATCTACTCAGCCCGCCTCCACCACCATCACTCCTCCAACATGTGACGTAACGAAGATCCACTGTTGTCTACTATACGCTCACATGCAGAGCATGGCTGTACCTGGATCCTTTAACTCTACCATCAACGAGTTATTTGCATTAAATAATATGCCATCATTTATATTTCCAGCATCTCCACCTTTTGAAGAAATTCTCAAATTCACCAAGGACTTAATAGCCACCTCTGCTGCTGAAGGTCCATCAACTCCACCAACTAGGCCCCTCCCGGAAGGTTCCTTGATGTTGGTGAGGGGCTCTTGATTTAGGGAATTGGATCTGTGCTCCAGTTCCCCGAATTAAGCCTGAATGCCTTCCACATCCCCCCCCCCCCCAGGCGCTGTATAATCCTCCGGGTTTAGCGCTTCCCCCTTGATTATAATAATAATAATAATCCACCAACTAGTGACGTCACGCTGACAACGTCCAATGAGAAGCCTCCACCGTCACCACTCCTCACTGAATTCAACCAATCAGAAGCCTTGCCACCAGAAACATCTTCTAATTCGTCTACTGAAGTAGACAACGAATCAACACCACCTTCCTCTACTCCACCACCGCCTTCTCCACCTCGCTCACGTCGATTACCTGGAACACCATGGGTTAAGCACAAAGGACGCACATTCTACACCACGACGCAATACCCCGCAAAAATAACTCGCCTAGAACTCATCCAACATCTCCAAGACAACACTGCAACGTACCAAAGCGATGAAAGGCCATACCCTACCTTCAACCAGATACTCCACCAACTCCAAACCAACGAACTCTACTGCAGCTCTCCCATACGTGTGCTACAAATCTCTGAACAAAATTCAATGCACTGAAAAACGGTTCAAGACAATAACCAACTCATCCTGCTTGCTGCCTTCTGACACTCCCAGCTCCTACCGCTGCCTTCACCATCCTCTCCTAGTGAGCTAAGTAACGACATCATTCAAGCCTCTCCATCTACGTCTCCAGTACTTCGGTACCACATGTCATAAAGGGGTTGGGCCACTTGCCTTGACTCAAGAAATCGTAATGACACGATTGCAAATAAACCATACCCCCGGCCGGGATTGAACCCGCGGTCATAGAGGGTCATAGACGGGCTGGAGTTTTGAGACTCTATGACCGCGGGTTCAATCCCGGCCGGGGGTATGGTTTATTTGCAATCGTATCATTACGATTTCTTGAGTCATGTTGACGGCAGTGAAGGGACTTGAGCTAGAGTTCGTCACGGCCACGCTAGCTGGAGATTCGTCTGTAAAAACTTGCATTTGTGGTCACAGAGGTGCCTGTGCTAACTTTCCTATGGTGTAGAAATATACCTAGTTGGATGAATCTTATTGTGGCTAGCTGGTCTAGTGGCTAACGCGACGGGCTGGAGTTTTGAGACTCTATGACCGCGGGTTCAATCCCGGCCGGGGGTATGGTTCACTTGCCTTGATTCCTCCTCTTCCCCTACTTCCCATCCTTTTCCAGTTATTTCCATCCTTCCTTATCCTTCTTCCTTCCCATCTCACGACAGCTCTCGTCGTCTTCTTCGAAATTCGAAGTATACTAGCTAGAGTATAATAGCTAGAGTATACTAGCTAAAGTATACTAGCAAGAGTAGACTAGCTAGAGTATACTAGCTAGAGTATACTAGCAAGAGTATACTAGCTGGAGTATGCTAGCAAAAGCATACTAGCTAGAGTATACTAGCAAGAGTATACTAGCTAGAGTATACTAGCAAGAGTATACTAGCTAGAGTATACTAGCAAGAGTATACTAGCTAGAGTAAACTAGCAAGAGAATACTAGCTAGAGTATACTAGCAAGAGCATACTAGCTACAGTATACTAGCAAGAGTATAATAGCTAGAGTATACTAGCGAGAGTATACTAGCAAGAGTATACTAGCTAGAGTATACTAGTAAGAGTATACTAGCTACAGTATACTAGCAAGAGTATACTAGCTAGAGTATACTAGCAAGAGTATACTAGCTAGAGTAAACTAGCTAGAGTATACTAGCAAGAGTATGCTAGCTAGAGTATATTAGCAAGAGTATAATAGCTAGAGTATACTAGCAAGAGTATACTAGCTAGAATATACTAGCTAGAGTATACTAGCAAGAATATGCTAGCCAAAGAATACTAGCTAGAGTATACAAGCAAGAGTATAGTAGCGAAAGTATACTATCTAGAGTATACTAGCTAAAGTATACAAGTTAGAGTATACTAGCCAGGGTATACCAGAGAGAGTATACTAGAAAGAATATACTAGACAGATTGTACTAGCTAGAATATACTGGCTAGAGTATACTAGCTAGAGTATACTAGTTATAGTATACTAGATAGAGTATACTAGCTAGAGTATATTAGTAAAAGTATACTAGCTAGAGTATACGAGCTAGAGTATATTATCTAGAGTATACTAGTTAGAGTATACTAGCCGAGTGTACTAGCTAGAGTACACTAGCTAGAGTATATTAGCCAGAGTATACTAGCTAGAGTATACTAGCTAGAGTATACTAGGTAGAGTGTAGTAGCTAGAGTATACTAGCTAAAGTATACTAGCCAGAGTATACTAACTAGAGTATACTAGATAGAGCATACTAGCTAGGGTATACTAGCTAGAGTATATTAGCTAGAGAATGCTAGCTAGAGTATACTAGCAGAGTGTACTAGCTAGAGTATACTTGATAGACCATACTAGCTAGAGTATACTAGCCAGAGTATACTAGCTATAGTATACTAGCTAGAGTATACTAGCTGGAGTACTATAGCCAGAGAGTACTAGCTAGAGTATACTAGCTAGAGTATACTAGCTAGAGTATACTAGCTAGAGTATATTAGCCAGAGTGTACTAGCTAGAATATACTAGCTAGAATATACTAGCTAGAGTATACTAGCTAGAGAATACTAGCAAGTGCATACTAGCTAGAGTATACTAGCTATAGTGTAATAGCTAGAGTATACCAGCTAGAGTATACTAGCCAGAGTATACTAGCCGAGTGTACTAGCTAGAGTACACTAGCTAGAGTATACTAGCTAGAGTATATTAGCTAGAGTATACTAGCTAGAGTATATTAGCTAGAGTATACTAGCTAGAGTATACGAGGTAGAGTATACTAGCTAGAGTGTACTAGCTAGACTATACTTGCTAGAGTATACTAGCTAGAGAATACTAGCTAAAGTATACTAGCTAGGGTATACTAGCGGAGTGTACTAGCTAAAGTATACTAGTTAGAGTATACTTGCTAGAGTATACTAGCTACAGTATACTAGCCAGAGTATACTAGCTAGAGTATACTAGCTACAGTATGCTAGCTAGAGTATACCAGCCAGAGAGTACTAGCTTGAGTATATTAGCTAGAGTATACTAGCTAGAGTATACTAGCCAGATTGTACTAGCTAATGTATACTAGGAGACAGACACACGACACACAATTCTGCTTTTGACTCTCGCCTCGGCAGGTCACAGCAGCTGTCCTTACGTACTCAGTCTCCCTACGATCCCCGTTGGGGAGGGGAACCTTTACCAGCGTCGTCTTCGCCTTGACTTGCACGATGAGCTACGCAAATCGTGTAAAGATCAAGCCAAACAGTGGTACCGTTGATGATTCAACGAAGCTTGCTCTTGCAACTGTTGTGCAGGGAGCATTGCATGTTAAATTCAACGCAATTCTGACACTCAAAGAAGCACTCATTGTTGTATGTCACGATGATGCTGGAGCAGAGAAGTTACTCATTACAGAAGCCACCACTACTGTTACTGCTCAAGGATTTACTGTTACATCCTCTCCTGCTCTCAGGGCAAGAAAATCAGTACATATTCCTAAAAAAACTGGACAAGATTGTCACTTCTCAACCAATTGCTGAACTCAAGTCATCCATTGAAACTCAAAATACTTGGGCTACTGTTGACAGCATTACTAAAATCCCGAATGCATCGTCTATGCTCAAGGTCACCTTTACCGACGTGAACATGGCTGCCACTGCTCTGAACGAAGGTCTTGAAGAAAACACAAGATGCAGCAAAGAAAAATCTACCAACAACACACCAACGTATGCTGCAATTGCAAAATTACGAGCGGACACTACAAAATTACTTCAAGCATCTACTCAGCCCGCCTCCACCACCATCACTCCTCCAACATGTGACGTAACGAAGATCCACTGTTGTCTACTATACGCTCACATGCAGAACATGGCTGTACCTGGATCCTTTAACTCTACCATCAACGAGTTATTTGCATTAAATAATATGCCATCATTTATATTTCCAGCATCTCCACCTTTTGAAGAAATTCTCAAATTCACCAAGGACTTAATAACCACCTCTGCTGCAGAAGGTCCATCAACACCACCAACTAGTGACGTCACGCTGACAACGTCCAATGAGAAGCCTCCACCGCCACCACTCCTCACTGAATTCAACCAATCAGAAGCCTTGCCACCAGAAACATCTTCTAATTCGTCTACTGAAGTAGACAACGAATCAACACCACCTTCCTCTACTCCACCACCGCCTTCTCCACCTCGCTCACGTCGATTACCTGGAACACCATGGGTTAAACACAAAGGACGCACATTCTACACCACGACGCAATACCCCGCAAAAATAACTCGCCTAGAACTCATCCAACATCTCCAAGACAACACTGCAAAGTACCAAAGCGATGAAAGGCCATACCCTACCTTCAACCAGATACTCCACCAACTCCAAACCAACGAACTCTACTACAGCTCTCCCATACGTGTGCTACAAATCTCTGAACAAAATTCAATGCACTGAAAAACGGTTCAAGACAATAACCAACTCATCCTGCTTGCTGCCTTCTGACACTCCCAGCTCCTACTGCTGCCTTCACCATCCTCTCCTAGTGAGCCAAGTAACGACATCATTCAAGCCTCTCCATCTACGTCTCCAGTACTTCGGTACCACATGTCATAAAGGGGTTGGGCCACTTGCCTTGACTCAAGAAATCGTAATGACACGATTGCATATAAACCATACCCCCGGCCGGGATTGAACCCGCGGTCATAGAGGGTCATAGACTGGCTGGAGTTTTGAGACTCTATGACCGCGGGTTCAATCCCGGCCGGGGGTATGGTTTATTTGCAATCGTGTCATTACGATTTCTTGAGTCATGTTGACGGCAGTGAAGGGACTTGAGCTAGAGTTCGTCACGGCCACGCTAGCTGGAGATTCGTCTGTAAAAACTTGCATTTGTGGTCACAGAGGTGCCTGTGCTAACTTTCCTATGGTGTAGAAATATACCTAGTTGGATGAATCTTATTGTGGCTAGCTGGTCTAGTGGCTAACGCGACGGGCTGGAGTTTTGAGACTCTATGACGGCGGGTTCAATCCCGGCCGGGGTTATGGTTCACTTGCCTTGATTCCTCCTCGTCCCCTCCTTCCCATCCTTTTCCAGTTATTTCAATCCTTCCTTATCCTTCTTCCTTCCCATCTCACGACAGCTCTCGTCGTCTTCTTCGAAATTCGAAGTATACTAGCTAGAGTATAATAGCTAGAGTATACTAGCTAGAGTATACTAGCAAGAGTATACTAGCTAGAGTATACTAGCTAGATTATACTAGCAAGAGTATACTAGCAAGAGTATACTAGCTGGAGTATGCTAGCAAAAGCATACTAGCTAGAGTATACTAGCAAGAGTATACTAGCTAGAGTATACTAGCAAGAGTATACTAGCTAGAGTATACTAGCAAGAGTATACTACTAGAGTAAACTAGCAAGAGAATACTAGGTAGAGTATACTAGCAAGAGCATACTAGCTACAGTATACTAGCAAGAGTATACTAGCAAGAGTATAATAACAAGAGTACACTAGCTAGAGTATACTAGTAAGAGTATACTAGCTACAGTATACTAGCAAGAGTATACTAGCTAGAGTATACTAGCTAGAGTATACTAGCTAGAGTATACTAGCTAGAGTATACTAGCAAGAGTATGCTAGCTAGAGTATACTAGCAAGAGTATAATAGCTAGAGTATACTAGCAAGAGTATACTAGCTAGAATATACTAGCTAGAGTATACTAGCAAGAGTATGCTAGCCAAAGAATACTAGCTAGAGTATACAAGCAAGAGTATACTAGCGAAAGTATACTAGCTAGAGTATACTAGCTAAAGTATACAAGTTAGAGTATACTAGCCAGGGTATACCAGAGAGTATACTAGCCAGAATATAGTAGACAGATTGTACTAGCTAGAATATACTAGCTAGAGTATACTAGCTAGAGTATACTAGTTATAGTATACTAGATAGAGTATACTAGCTAGAGTATATTAGTAAAAGTATACTAGCTAGAGTATACGAGCTAGAGTATATTATCTAGAGTATACTAGTTAGAGTATACTAGCCGAGTGTACTAGCTAGAGTACACTAGCTAGAGTATATTAGCCAGAGTATACTAGCTAGAGTATACTAGCTAGAGTATACTAGGTAGAGTGTAGTAGCTAGAGTGTACTAGCTAAAGTATACTAGCCAGAGTATACTAACTAGAGTATACTAGATAGGGCATACTAGCTAGGGTATACTAGCTAGAGTATATTAGCTAGAGAATGCTAGCTAGAGTATACTAGCGGAGTGTACTAGCTAGAGTATACTTGCTAGACCATACTAGCTAGAGTATACTAGCCAGAGTATACTAGCTATAGTATACTAGCTAGAGTATACTAGCTGGAGTATGATAGCCAGAGAGTACTAGCTAGAGTATACTAGCTAGAGTATACTAGCTAGAGTATACTAGATAGAGTATATTAGCCAGAGTGTACTAGCTAGAATATACTAGCTAGAATATACTAGCTAGAGTATACTAGCTAGAGAATACTAGCAAGTGCATACTAGCTAGAGTATACTAGCTAAAGTGTAATAGCTAGAGTATACTAGCTAGAGTATACAAGCGAGAGTATACTAGCCGAGTGTACTAGCTAGAGTACACTAGCTAGAGTACACTAGCTAGAGTATATTAGCTAGAGTATACTAGCTAGAGTATATTAGCTAGAGTATACTAGCTAGAGTATACGAGCTAGAGTATACTAGCTAGAGTGTACTAGCTAGACTATACTAACTAGAGTATGCTAGCTAGAGAATACTAGCTAAAGTATACTAGCTAGAGTATATTAGCTAGAGAATACTAGCTAGAGTATACTAGCGGAGTGTACTAGCTAAAGTATACTAGTTAGAGTATACTTGCTAAAGTATACTAGCTGGAGTATACTAGCTAGAGTATACTAGCGGAGTGTACTAGCTAAAGTATACTAGTTAGAGTATACTTGCTAAAGTATACTAGCTAGAGTATACTAGCTAGAGTGTACTAGCTAGAGTATACTAGCTAGAGTGAACTAGCCAGAAAGTACTAGCTTGAGTATATTAGCAAGAGTATACTAGCTAGTATACTAGCCAGATTGTAATAGCTAAAGTATACTAGCTAGAGTATAATAGCTAGAGTATACTAGCTAAAGTATACTAGCTAGAGTATACTAGCTAGAGTATACGAGCTAGAGTACATTAGCTAGAGTATACTAGCTAAAGTATACTAGCTTGAGTATACTAGCCAGAGTATACTAGCTAGAGTATATTAGCTAGAGTATACTAGCTAGAGTATACTAGCCGAGTGTACTAGTTACAGTATACCAGCTAGTATATACAGGCTAGAATATACTAGCAAGATTATACGAGCTAGAGTATACTAACTAGAGTGTACTAGCTAGACTATACTAGCTAGAGTATACTAGCTAGAGAATACTAGCTAAAGTATACTAGCTAGGGTATACTAGCGGAGTGTACTAGCTAAAGTATACTAGTTAGAGTATACTTGCTAGAGTATACTAGCTACAGTATACTAGCCAGAGTATACTAGCTAGAGTATACTAGCTACAGTATGCTAGCTAGAGTATACCAGCCAGAGAGTACTAGCTTGAGTATATTAGCTAGAGTATACTAGCTAGAGTATACTAGCCAGATTGTACTAGCTAATGTATACTAGGAGACAGACACACGACACACAATTCTGCTTTTGACTCTCGCCTCGGCAGGTCACAGCAGCTGTCCTTACGTACTCAGTCTCCCTACGATCCCCGTTGGGGAGGGGAACCTTTACCAGCGTCGTCTTCGCCTTGACTTGCACGATGAGCTACGCAAATCGTGTAAAGATCAAGCCAAACAGTGGTACCGTTGATGATTCAACGAAGCTTGCTCTTACAACTGTTGTGCAGGGAGCATTGCATGTTAAATTCAACGCAATTCTGACACTCAAAGAAGCACTCATTGTTGTATGTCACGATGATGCTGGAGCAGAGAAGTTACTCACTACAGAAGCCACCACTACTGTTACTGCTCAAGGATTTACTGTTACATCCTCTCCTGCTCTCAGGGCAAGAAAATCAGTACATATTCCTAAAAAAACTGGACAAGATTGTCACTTCTCAACCAATTGCTGAACTCAAGTCATCCATTGAAACTCAAAATACTTGGGCTACTGTTGACAGCATTACTAAAATCCCGAATGCATCGTCTATGCTCAAGGTCACCTTTACCGACGTGAACATGGCTGCCACTGCTCTGAACGAAGGTCTTGAAGAAAACACAAGATGCAGCAAAGAAAAAATCTACCAACAACACACCAACGTATGCTGCAATTGCAAAATTACGAGCAGACACTACAAAATTACTTCAAGCATCTACTCAGCCCGCCTCCACCACCATCACTCCTCCAACATGTGACGTAACGAAGATCCACTGTTGTCTACTATACGCTTACATGCAGAACATGGCTGTACCTGGATCCTTTAACTCTACCATCAACGAGTTATTTGCATTAAATAATATGCCATCATTTATATTTCCAGCATCTCCACCTTCTGAAGAAATTCTCAAATTCACCAAGGACTTAATAACCACCTCTGCTGCAGAAGGTCCATCAACACCACCAACTAGTGACGTCACGCTGACAACGTCCAATGAGAAGCCTCCACCGCCACCACTCCTCACTGAATTCAACCAATCAGAAGCCTTGCCACCAGAAACATCTTCTAATTCGTCTACTGAAGTAGACAACGAATCAACACCACCTTCCTCTACTCCACCACCGCCTTCTCCACCTCGCTCACGTCAATTACCTGGAACACCATGGGTTAAACACAAAGGACGCACATTCTACACCACGACGCAATACCCCGCAAAAATAACTCGCCTAGAACTCATCCAACATCTCCAAGACAACACTGCAACGTACCAAAGCGATGAAAGGCCATACCCTACCTTCAACCAGATACTCCACCAACTCCAAACCAACGAACTCTACTACAGCTCTCCCATACGTGTGCTACAAATCTCTGAACAAAATTCAATGCACTGAGAAACGGTTCAAGACAATAACCAACTCATCCTGCTTGCTGCCTTCTGACACTCCCAGCTCCTACCGCTGCCTTCACCATCCTCTTCTAGTGAGCCAAGTAACGACATCATTCAAGCCTCTCCATCTACGTCTCCAGTACTTCGGTACCACATGTCATAAAGGGGTTGGACCACTTGCCTTGACTCAAGAAATCGTAATGACACGATTGCAAATAAACAATACCCCCGGCTGGGATTGAACCCGCGGTCATAGAGGGTCATAGACAGGCTGGAGTTTTGAGACTCTATGACCGCGGGTTCAATCCCGGCCGGGGGTATGGTTTATTTGCAATCGTGTCATTACGATTTCTTGAGTCATGTTGACGGCAGTGAAGGGACTTGAGCTAGAGTTCGTCAACGCCACGCTAGCTGGAGATTCGTCTGTAAAAAACTTGCATTTGTGGTCACAGAGGTGCCTGTGCTAACTTTCCTATGGTGTAGAAATATAACTAGTTGGATGAATCTTATTGTGGCTAGCTGGTCTAGTGGCTAACGCGACGGGCTGGAGTTTTGAGACTCTATGACGGCGGGTTCAATCCCGGCCGGGGGTATGGTTCACTTGCTTTGATTCCTCCTCTTCCCCTCCTTCCCATCCTTTTCCAGTTACTTCCATCCTTCCTTATCCTTCTTCCTTCCCATCTCACGACAGCTCTCGTCGTCTTCGAAATTCGAAGTATACTAGCTAGAGTATAATAGCTAGAGTATACTAGCTAGAGTATACTAGCAAGAGTATACTAGCTAGAGTATACTAGCTAGAGTATACTAGCAAAAGTATACTAGCTGGAGTATGCTAGCAAGAGCATACTAGCTAGAGTATACTAGCAAGAGTATACTAGCTAGAGTATACTAGCAAGAGTATACTAGCTAGAGTATACTAGCAAGAGTATACTAGCTAGAGTAAACTAGCAAGAGAATACTAGCTAGAGTATACTAGCAAGAGCATACTAGCTACAGTATACTAACAAGAGTATAATAGCTAGAGTATACTAGCGAGAGTATAATAGCAAGAGTATACTAGCTAGAGTATACTAGTAAGAGTATACTAGCTACAGTATACTAGCAAGAGTATACTAGCTAGAGTATACTAGCTAGAGTATACTAGCTAGAGTATACTAGCTAGAGTATACTAGCAAGAGTATGCTAGCTAGAGTATACTAGCAAGAGTATAATAGCTAGAGTATACTAGCAAGAGTATACTAGCTAGAATATACTAGCTAGAGTATACTAGCAAGAGTATGCTAGCCAAAGAATACTAGCTAGAGTATACAAGCAAGAGTATACTAGCGAAAGTATACCAGCTAGAGTATACTAGCTAAAGTATACAAGTTAGAGTATACTAGCCAGGGTATACCAGAGAGAGTATACTAGCCAGAATATACTAGACAGATTGTACTAGCTAGAATATTCTAGATAGAGTATACTAGCTAGAGTATACTAGTTAGAGTATACTAGATAGAGTATACTAGCTAGAGTATATTAGTAAAAGTATACTAGCTAGAGTATACGAGCTAGAGTATATTATCTAGAGTATACTAGCTAGAGTATACTAGCCGAGTGTACTAGCTAGAGTACACTAGCTAGAGTATATTAGCCAGAGTATACTAGCTAGAGTATACTAGCTAGAGTATACTAGGTAGAGTGTAGTAGCTAGAGTATACTAGCTAAAGTATACTAGCCAGAGTATACTAACTAGAGTATACTAGATAGAGCATACTAGCTAGAGTATACTAGCTAGAGTATATTAGCTAGAGAATGCTAGCTAGAGTATACTAGCGGAGTGTACTAGCTAGAGTATACATGCTAGACCATACTAGCTAGAGTATACTAGCCAGAGTATACTAGCTATAGTATACTAGCTAGAGTATACTAGCTGGAGTATAATAGCCAGATAGTACTAGCTAGAGTATACTAGCTAGAGTATACTAGCTAGAGTATACTAGCTAGAGTATATTAGCCAGAGTGTACTAGTTAGAATATACTAGCTAGAATATACTAGCTAGAGTATACTAGCTAGAGAATACTAGCAAGTGCATACTAGCTAGAGTATACTAGCTAAAGTGTAATAGCTAGAGTATACTAGCAAGAGTATACTAGCCAGAGTATACTAGCCGAGTGTACTAGCTAGAGTACACTAGCTAGAGTATACTAGCTAGAGTATATTAGCTAGAGTATACTAGCTAGAGTATATTAGCTAGAGTATACTAGCTAGAGTATACGAGCTAGAGTATACTAGCTAGAGTGTACTAGCTAGACTATACTAACTAGAGTATGCTAGCTAGAGAATACTAGCTAAAGTATACTAGCTAGAGTATATTAGCTAGAGTATACTAGCTAGAGTATACTAACGGAGTGTACTAGCTAAAGTATACTAGTTAGAGTATACTTCCTAAAGTATACTAGCTAGAGTATACTAGCTAGAGTATACTAGCTAGAGTATACTAGCTAGAGTGAACTAGCCAGAAAGTACTAGCTTGAGTATATTAGCAAGAGTATACTAGCTAGTATACTAGCCAGATTGTAATAGCTAAAGTATACTAGCTAGAGTATAATAGCTAGAGTATAATAGCTAAAGTATACTAGCTTGAGTATACTAGCCAGAGTATACTAGCTAGAGTATATTAGCTAGAGTATACTAGCTAGAGTATACTAGCAGAGTGTACTAGCCACAGTATACCAGCTAGTGTATACAGGCTAGAATATACTAGCAAGAGTATACTAGCTAGAGTATAATAGCTAGAGTTTACTAGTCAGAGTGTACTAGCTAGAGTATACTACCTAGAGTATACTAGCTAGAGTATACTAGCCGAGTGTACTAGCTAGAATATACTAACCAGAGTATAATAGCTAGAGTATACTAGCTGGAGTATACTACCTAGAGTATGCTAGCTAGAGTATATTAGCCGAGTATACTAGCTAGAGTATACTAGCCAGAGTATAAGAGCTAGAGTATACTAGCCAGAGTATAAGAGCTAGAGTATACTAGCTGGAGTACACTAGCTACAGTATTCCAGCAGCAGCAGCGGCGGCGACGGCAGCTGCGACGGCGGCAGCTGCGACGGCGGCAGCTGCGACGGCGGCAGCTGCGACGGCGGCAGCTGCGACGGCGGCAGCTGCGACGGCGGCAGCGTTACCAGTCTTGGTTACCTTGCAGTCTTGGTTACCTTGCAGTCTTGGTTACCTTGCAGTATTGGTTACCTTGCAGTCTTGGTTACCTTGCAGTCTTGGTTACCTTGCAGTATTGGTTACCTTGCAGTCTTGGTTACCTTGCAGTATTGGTTACCTTGCAGTATTGGTTACCTTGCAGTCTTGGTTACCTTGCAGTATTGGTTACCTTGCAGTCTTGGTTACCTTGCAGTCTTGGTTACCTTGCAGTCTTGGTTACCTTGCAGTCTTGGTTACCTTGCAGTCTTGGTTACCTTGCAGTCTTGGTTACCTTTAAGTCTTGGTTACCTTGCAGTCTTGGTTACCTTGCAGTCTTGGTTACCTTTAAGTCTTGGTTACCTTGCAGTCTCTGTTACCTTGCAGTATTGGTTACCTTGCAGTCTTGGTTACCTTGCAGTCTTGGTTACCTTGCAGTCTTGGTTACCTTGCAGTCTCTGTTACCTTGCAGTATTGGTTACCTTGCAGTCTTGGTTACCTTGCAGTCTTGGTTACCTTGCAGTCTTGGTTACCTTTAAGTCTTGGTTACCTTGCAGTCTCTGGTACCTTGCAGTATTGGTTACCTTGCAGTCTTTGTTACCTTGCAGTCTTTGTTACCTTGCAGTCTTTGTTACCTTGCAGTCTTTGTTACCTTGCAGTCTCTGTTACCTTGCAGTCTTTGTTACCTTGCAGTCTTTGTTACCTTGCAGTCTTTGTTACCTTGCAGTCTCTGTTACCTTGCAGTCTCTGTTACCTTGCAGTCTCTGTTACCTTGCAGTCTCTGTTACCTTGCAGTCTTGGTTACCTTGCATTCTTGGTTATCTTGAAATCTCTGTTACCTTGCAGTCTCTGTTACCTTGCAGTCTCTGTTACCTTGTAGTCTTGGTTACCTTGCACTCTTGGTTACCTTGCAGTCTTGGTAACCTTGCAATCTTGGTTACCGTGCAGTCTCTGTTACCTTGCAGTCTTGGTTACCTTGCAGTCTCTGTTACCTTGCAGTCTCTGTTACCTTGCAGTCTCTGTTACCTTGCAGTCTTTGTTACCTTGCAGTCTTTGTTACCTTGCAGTCTTTGTTACCTTGCAGTCTCTGTTACCTTGCAGTCTCTGTTACCTTGCAGTCTCTGTTACCTTGCAGTCTCTGTTACCTTGCCGTCTCTGTTACCTTGCAGTCTTGGTTACCTTGCAATCTTGGTTACCTTGCATTCTTGGTTACCTTGCAGTCTCTGTTACCTTGCAGTCTTTGTTAACTTGCAGTCTCTGTTACCTTGTAGTCCTGTTTACCTTGCAATCTTGGTTACCGTGCAGTCTCTGTTACCTTGCAGTCTTGGTTACCTTGCAGTCTCTTTTACCTTGCAGTCTCTGTTACCTTGTAGTCTCTGTTACCTTGTAGTCCTGTTTACCTTGTAGTCTTGGTTATCTTGCAGTCTCTGTTACCTTGCAATCTTGGTTACCTTGCATTCTTGGTTACCTTGCAGTCTCAGTTACCTTGCAGTCTCTGTTACCTTGTAGTCCTGGTTACCTTGTAGTCTTGGTTATCTTGCAGTCTCTGTTACCTTGCAGTCTTGGTTACCTTGCAGTCTTGGTTACCTTGCAGTCTCAGTTACCTTGCAGTCTCTGTTACCTTGTAGTCCTGGTTACCTTGTAGTCTTGGTTATCTTGCAGTATCTGTTACCTTGCAATCTTGGTTACCTTGCATTCTTGGTTACCTTGCAGTCTCAGTTATCTTGCAGTCTCTGTTACCTTGTAGTCTTGGTTATCTTGCATTCTCTGTTACCTTGCAATCTTGGTTACCTTGCAGTCTTGGTTACCTTGCAATCTTGGTTACCGTGCAGCCTCTGTTACCTTGCAGTCTCTGTTACCTTGCAGTCTCTGTTACCTTGCAGTCTCTGTTACCTTGCAGTCTTTGTTACCTTGCAGTCTTTGTTACCTTGCAGTCTCTGTTACCTTGCAGTCTCTGTTACCTTGCAGTCTTTGTTACCTTGCAGTCTCTGTTACCTTGCAGTCTCTGTTACCTTGCAGTCTTTGTTACCTTGCAGTCTTTGTTACCTTGCAGTCTCTGTTACCTTGCAGTCTCTGTTACCTTGCAGTCTCTGTTACCTTGTAGTCCTGTTTACCTTGCAGTCTTGGTTACCTTTAAGTCTTGGTTACCTTGCAGTCTCTGTTACCTTGCAGTATTGGTTACCTTGCAGTCTTGGTTACCTTGCAGTCTTGGTTACCTTGCAGTCTTGGTTACCTTGCAGTCTTGGTTACCTTGCAGTCTCTGTTACCTTGCAGTATTGGTTACCTTGCAGTCTTGGTTACCTTGCAGTCTTGGTTACCTTGCAGTCTTGGTTACCTTGCAGTCTTGGTTACCTTGCAGTCTTGGTTACCTTGCAGTCTTGGTTACCTTGCAGTCTTGGTTACCTTGCAGTCTTGGTTACCTTGCAGTATTGGTTACCTTGCAGTCTTGGTTACCTTGCAGTCTTGGTTACCTTGCAGTCTTGGTTACCTTGCAGTCTTGGTTACCTTTAAGTCTTGGTTACCTTGCAGTCTCTGGTACCTTGCAGTATTGGTTACCTTGCAGTCTTGGTTACCTTGCTTTCACTGAGACCCACATAAAGGATCACTTGGACAACGAAATATGGATCCCAGGTTACAACCAATACAGATGTGACAGAGTGAACAGGCAAAAGGGGGGGGTTGGCCTGTACATTGCAGAGTCACTTGTTTGCACAGAACTGCTAAATGCCTCAAATGATGTAGTGGAAGTTTTAGCAGTAAAGGTCGAGAACCAAAACCTAGTCATTGTGATAGTCTACAAGCCTCCGGATGCAACATCCCAGCAATTCCAGGAACAGCTGTTAAAAATTGACCACTGTCTGGAAAACCTTCCAGCTCCTGCACCCAACATCTTGCTCCTGGGGGATTTCAACTTAAGGCACCTAAAATGGAGGAATATAGCAAATAATATTGTTGCAGTAATAACACCAGGATGCAGCTCTGATGTAAACTCACACTCACGCGAGCTTTTAAATCTCTGCACAAAATTCAATTTAAACCAGCAAATAATAGAGCCTACTAGACTGGAGAATACACTAGACCTCATCTTCACTAACAATGATGATCTGATAAGAAATATCACCATATCAAAAACAATATACTCAGATCACAACATAATTGAGGTTTAGTCATGTATGCGCGGAGCCCCAGACCGACATAAGGAGATTAGTCACGAGGGAGCATTCACCAAATTCAACTTCAATAACAAAAACATAAAGTGGGACCAAGTAAACCAAGTCCTAACCGATATAAGCTGGGAAGATATACTAAGCAACACAGACCCCAACTTATGCCTAGAACAGATTAACTCGGTAGCACTCGATGTATGCACAAGGCTTATTCCTCTAAGAAAAAGGAGGAGTAGATGTAAAACAGAAAGAGACAGGCGCTCCCTTTACAGGCGACGGAAAAGAATAACAGAGCGGCTAAAAGAGGTCAATATATCTGAAATGCGTAGGGAGACACTGGTCAGAGAAATAGCAAGCATCGAACTTAAGCTAAAAGAATCCTTTAGGAGTCAGGAATCGCGGGAAGAACTAAAAGCCATAAATGAAATCGAAAGAAACCCAAAGTATTTCTTCTCCTATGCCAAATCAAAATCGAGAACAACGTCCAGTATTGGGCCCCTACTTAAACAAGATGGGTCCTACACAGATGACAACAAGGAAATGAGTGAGCTACTCAAGTCCCAATATGACTCAGTTTTTAGCAAGCCGCTAACCAGACTGAGAGTCGAAGATCAAAATGAATTTTTTATGAGAGAGCCACAAAATTTGATTAACACAAGCCTATCCGATGTTATCCTGACGCCAAATGACTTCGAACAGGCGATAAATGACATGCCCATGCACTCTGCCCCAGGGCCAGACTCATGGAACTCTGTGTTCATCAAGAACTGCAAGAAGCCCTTATCACGAGCCTTTTCCATCCTATGGAGAGGGAGCATGGACACGGGGGTCGTCCCACAGTTACTAAAAACAACAGACATAGCCCCACTCCACAAAGGGGGCAGTAAAGCAACAGCAAAGAACTACAGACCAATAGCACTAACATCCCATATCATAAAAATCTTTGAAAGGGTCCTAAGAAGCAAGATCACCACGCATCTAGAAACCCATCAGTTACACAATCCAGGGCAACATGGGTTTAGAACAGGTCGCTCCTGTCTGTCTCAACTATTGGACCACTACGACAAGGTCCTAAATGCACTAGAAGACAAAAAGAATGCAGATGTAATATATACAGACTTTGCAAAAGCCTTTGACAAGTGTGACCATGGCGTAATAGCGCACAAAATGCGTGCTAAAGGAATAACAGGAAAAGTCGGTCGATGGATCTATAATTTCCTCACTAACAGAACACAGAGAGTAGTCGTCAACAGAGTAAAGTCCGAGGCAGCTACGGTGAAAAGCTCTGTTCCACAAGGCACAGTACTCGCTCCCATCTTGTTCCTCATCCTTATATCCGACATAGACAAGGATGTCAGCCACAGCACCGTGTCTTCCTTTGCAGATGACACCCGAATCTGCATGACAGTGTCTTCCATTGCAGACACTGCAAAGCTCCAGGCAGACATCAACCAAATCTTTCAGTGGGCTGCAGAAAACAATATGAAGTTCAACGATGAGAAATTTCAATTACTCAGATATGGTAAACATGAGGAAATTAAATCTTCATCAGAGTACAAAACAAATTCTGGCCACAAAATAGAGCGAAACACCAACGTCAAAGACCTGGGAGTGATCATGTCGGAGGATCTCACCTTCAAGGACCATAACATTGTATCAATCGCATCTGCTAGAAAAATGACAGGATGGATAATGAGAACCTTCAAAACTAGGGAGGCCAAGCCCATGATGACACTCTTCAGGTCACTTGTTCTATCTAGGCTGGAATATTGCTGCACACTAACAGCACCTTTCAAGGCAGGTGAAATTGCCGACCTAGAAAATGTACAAAGAACTTTCACGGCGCGCATAACGGAGATAAAACACCTCAATTATTGGGAGCGCTTGAGGTTCCTAAACCTGTATTCCCTGGAACGCAGGAGGGAGAGATACATGATTATATACACCTGGAAAATCCTAGAGGGACTAGTACCGAACTTGCACACGAAAATCACCCACTACGAAAGCAAAAGACTTGGCAGACGATGCACCATCCCCCCAATGAAAAGCAGGGGTGTCACTAGCACGTTAAGAGACCATACAATAAGTGTCAGGGGCCCGAGACTGTTCAACTGCCTCCCAGCACACATAAGGGGGATTACCAACAGACCCCTGGCAGTCTTCAAGCTGGCACTGGACAAGCACCTAAAGTCAGTTCCGGATCAGCCGGGCTGTGGCTCGTATGTTGGTTTGCGTGCAGCCAGCAGCAACAGCCTGGTTGATCAGGCTCTGATCCACCAGGAGGCCTGGTCTCAGACCGGGCCGCGGGGGCGTTGACCCCCGGAACTCTCTCCAGGTAAACTCCAGGTAAACTCCAGGTTACCTTGCAGTCTTGGTTACCTTGCAGTCTTGGTTACCTTGCAGTCTCTGTTACCTTGCAGTCTATGTTACCTTGCAGTCTTGGTTACCTTGCATTCTTGGTTACCTTGCAGTCTCTGTTACCTTGCAGTCTCTGTTACATTGCAGTCTCTGTTACCTTGCAGTCTCTGTTACCTAGAAGTCTTGGTTACCTTGCATTCTTGGTTATCTTGAAATCTTGGTTACCTTGCAGTCTCTGTTACCTTGCAGTCTCTGTTACCTTGTAGTCTTGGTTACCTTGCACTCTTGGTTACCTTGCAGTCTTGGTAACCTTGCAATCTTGGTTACCTTGCAGTCTCTGTTACCTTGCAGTCTCTGCTACCTTGCAGTCTCTGTTGCCTTGCAGTCTTTGTTACCTTGCAGTCTTGGTTACCTTGCATTCCTGGTTACCTTGCAGTCTCTGTTACCTTTGAGTCTCTGTTACCTTGCAGTCTTGGTTACCTTGCAGTCTCTTTTACCTTGCAGTCTCTGTTACCTTGTAGTCTCTGTTACCTTGTAGTCCTGTTTACCTTGTAGTCTTGGTTATCTTGCAGTCTCTGTTACCTTGCAATCTTGGTTACCTTGCATTCTTGGTTACCTTGCAGTCTCAGTTACCTTGAAGTCTCTGTTACCTTGCAGTCTTGGTTACCTTGCAGTCTTGGTTACCTTGCAATCTTGGTTACCGTGCAGCCTCTGTTACCTTGCAGTCTTGGTTACCTTGCAGTCTCTGTTACCTTGCAGTCTCTGTTACCTTGCAGTCTTGGTTACCCTGCAGTCTTGGTTACCTTGCAGTCTCTGTTACCTTTCAGTCTCTGTTGCCTTGCAGTCTTGGTTACCTTGCATTCTTGGTTACCTTGCAGTCTCTGTTACCTTGCAGTCTCTGTTACCTTGCAGTCTCTGTTACCTTGTAGTCCTGTTTACCTTGTAGTCTTGGTTATCTTGGAGTATCTGTTACCTTGCAGTCTTGGTTACCGTGCAGTCTCTGTTACCTTGCAGTCTTGGTTACCTTACAGTCTCTGTTACCTTGCAGTCTCTGTTACCTTGCAGTCTCTGTTACCTTGTAGTCCTGTTTACCTTGTAGTCTTGGTTACCTTGCAGTCTCTGTTACCTTGCAGTCTTGGTAAATTTTTATGGGGAGAAACCATTTAGGCCAGCAGAAGACCTCGCTCTTAGGACCTAAAGTTGCACAGCTTGAGCCATCATACGGCTAAGACCAAGGTCTTATGAATAGATTACTCCCTGCAGCCACAGTCACTCCCTGCAGCCACGGTCACTCCCTGCAGCTACAGTCACTCCCTGCAGCTACAGTCACTCCCTGCAGCTACAGTCACTCCCTGCAGCCACAGTCACTCCCTGCAGCCACGGTCACTCCCTGCAGCTACAGTCACTCCCTGCAGCCACAGTCACTCCCTGCAGCCACAGTCACTCAATGCAGCCACAGTCACTCCCTGCAGCCACAGTCACTCCCTGCAGCCACAGTCACTCCCTGCAGCCACAGTCACTACCTGCAGCTACAGTCACTCCCTGCAGCCACAGTCAATCCCTGCAGCCACAGTCACTCCCTGCAGCCACAGTCACTCCCTGCAGCCACAGTCACTCCCTGCAGCCACAGTCACTCCCTGCAGCCACAGTCACTCCCTGCAGCCACAGTCAATCCCTGCAGCCACAGTAACTCCCTGCAGCCACAGTCACTCCCTGCAGCTACAGTCACTCCCTGCAGCTACAGTCACTCCCTGCAGCCACAGTCACTCCCTGCAGCCACAGTCACTCCCTGCAGCCACAGTCACTCCCTGCAGCTACAGTCACTCCCTGCAGCTACAGTCACTCCCTGCAGCCACAGTCACTCCCTGCAGCCACAGTCACTCCCTGCAGCCACAGTCAATCCCTGCAGCCACAGTCACTCCCTGCAGCCACAGTCACTCCCTGCAGCCACAGTCAATCCCTGCAGCCACAGTCACTCCCTGCAGCCACAGTCACTCCCTGCAGCCACAGTCACTCCCTGCAGCCACAGTCACTCCCTGCAGCCACAGTCACTCCCTGCAGCCACAGTCAATCCCTGCAGCCACAGTAACTCCCTGCAGCCACAGTCACTTCCTGCAGCTACAGTCACTCCCTGCAGCCACAGTCACTCCCTGCAGCCACAGTCACTCCCTGCAGCCACAGTCACTCCCTGCAGCTACAGTCACTCCCTGCAGCTACAGTCACTCCCTGCAGCCACAGTCACTCCCTGCAGCCACAGTCACTCCCTGCAGCTACAGTCACTCCCTGCAGCCACAGTCACTCCCTGCAGCCACAGTCACTCCCTGCAGCCACAGTCACTCCCTGCAGCCACAGTCAATCCCTGCAGCCACAGTCACTCCCTGCAGCCACAGTCACTCCCTGCAGCTACAGTCACTCCCTGCAGCCACAGTCACTCCCTGCAGCCACAGTCACTCCCTGCAGCCACAGTCACTCCCTGCAGCTACAGTCACTCCCTGCAGCCACAGTCACTCCCTGCAGCTACAGTCACTCCCTGCAGCCACAGTCACTTCCTGCAGCCACAGTCACTCCCTGCAGCCACAATCACTCCCTGCAGCCACAGTCACTCCCTGCAGCTACAGTCACTCCCGGCAGCCACAGTCACTCCCTGCAGCTACAGTCACTCCCTCCAGCCACAGTCACTTCCTGCAGCCACAGTCACTCCCTGCAGCCACAGTCACTCCCAGCAGCTACAGTCACTCCCTGCAGCCACACTCACTTCCTGCAGCCACAGTCACTCCCTGCAGCTACAGTCACTCCCTGCAGCCACAGTCACTTCCTGCAGCCACAGTCACTTCCTGCAGCTACAGTCACTCCCTGCAGCCACAGTCCCTCCCTGCAGCCACAGTCACTTCTTGGAGCCACAGTCACTCCCTGCAGTCACGGTCACTCCCTGCAGCCACAGTTACTCCCTGCAACCACAGTCACTCCCTGCAGTCACGGTCACTCCCTGCAGTCACGGTCACTCCCTGCAACCACAGTCACTTCCTGCAGCCACAGTCACTCCCTGCAGTCACGGTCACTCCCTGCAACCAGAGTCACTTCCTGCAGCCACAGTCACTCCCTGCAGCCACAGTCACTCCCTGCAGCCACAGTCATTCCCTGCAGCTACAGTCACTCCCTGCAGTCACGGTCACTTCCTGCAACCACAGTCGCTCCCTGCAGCCACAGTCACTCCCTGCAGCTACAGTCACTCCCTGCAGCCGCAGCCACTCCCTGCAGCCACAGTCACTCCCTGCAGCCACAGTCACTCCCTGCAGCTACAGTCACTCCCTGCAGCCACAGCCACTCCCTGCAGCTACAGTCACTCCCTGCAGCCACAGCCACTCCCTGCAGCTACAGTCACTCCCTGCAGCCAGTCACTCCCTGCAGCCACAGTTACTCTTTGCAGCCACAGTCACACCTTGCAGCCAGTCACTCCCTGCAGCCACAGCCACTCCCTGCAGCCACAGTCACTCCCTGCAGCCACAGTCACTCCCTGCAGCTACAGTCACTCCCTGCAGCCACAGTCACTCACTGCAGCCAGTCACTCCCTGCAGCCACAGTCACTCCCTGCAGCTACAGTCACTCCCTGCAGACACAATCACTCCCTGCAGCCAGTCACTCCCTGCAGCCACAGTTACTCTCTGCAGCCACGGTCACTCCCTTCAGTTACAGTCACTCCCTGCAGCCACAGTCACTCCCTGCAGCCAGTCACTCCCTGCAGCCACAGACACTCCCTGCAGCTACAGTCATTCCCTGCAGTCACAGTCACTCCCTGCAGCCAGTCACTCTCTGCAGCCACAGTCACTCCCTGCAGCTACAGTCACTCCCTGCAGGCACAGTCACTCCCTGCAGCCAGTCACTCCCTGCAGACAGAGTCACTCCCTGCAGCCAGTCACTCCCTGCAGACACAGTCACTCCCTGCAGACACAGTCACTCCCTGCAGCCAGTCACTCCCTGCAGACACAGTCACTCCCTGCAGCCACAGTTACTCTCTGCAGACACAGTCACTCCCTGCATCCACAGTTACTCTCTGCAGCCACAGTCACTCCCTGCAGCCACAGTCACTCCCTGCAGACGCAGTCACTCCTTGCAGCCACAGTCACTCCCTGCAGCCACAGTCACTCCCTGCAGACGCAGTCACTCCCTGCAGCCACAGTCACTCCCTGCAGCCACAGTCACTCCCTGCAGACACAGTCACTCCCTGCAGACACAGTCACTCCCTGCTGACACAGTCACTCCCTGCAGACACAGTCACTCCCTGCAGACACAGTCACTCCCTGCAGACACAGTCACTCCCTGCAGACACAGTCACTCCCTGCAGACACAGTCACTCCCTGCAGACACAGTCACTCCCTGCAGACACAGTCACTCCCTGCAGACACAGTCACTCCCTGCTGACACAGTCACTCCCTGCAGACACAGTCACTCCCTGCAGACACAGTCACTCCCTGCTGACACAGTCACTCCCTGCAGACACAGTCACTCCCTGCAGACACAGTCACTCCCTGCAGACACAGTCACTCCCACTCACCACTCTCTGGAATAACAATTATGGACTCCAGGTGGCTGTGTTATAACAAAGATGTTTGTTACTTGTAAAAGTCTGCCAAGGATCCTCAAGTCTTTTACTGCACAAGTTACACAATTTCAGCATACTAATTACTGCCATGAACTTTAGTCCGGTTTGTCTTTGCATTCATAAAGTAATTCCTTGTATATTACCTTTACTTAAATAAGTATTGGAAAAAAAATTGATGGTACAATGATGGTATTGTATTATATGCTACGTTAAGACAATACGAGTGATGTATGGACAGCAAGGACGTGATCAGCGTACGTTATTGAACGAGCTGAGTAGTTTCATCGTGATTGCTGCCCTATTTTCCCGCTCATTCTGCTCATGGTGGGAGATTTGGTAGTGCTATAGTGGCTGTTCCATTTTTGTTCCTCCAGGTTATGTCCGTGTTTAAACTTTACTTTGTTATTTATTAACTGCCTCTTTATGGCAGGACAATGTTTATAACCTTCACTCCTTTAATAACGTCAAATATTTCAGATAATATGAACGCTTGAAAATACTAGAACTGTACTTCTAGGAACATAGGCGAGAAAGGTACATTATAATTTATACCTGGAGAATTCTGGAGGGGACTAGTTCCAAACTTATACATTGAAATCATTTCATATGTAAACAAGGGCTCGGCGGTCGGTGCAAAATAACTAAAACTTCGTGCCAAGAGTTAACAATCCTCGGGTTGTCTTCAGGGGAAATATAGTAAAGATGCTTAACTAAATTCCTGATCAGCTAGGTTGTGGTGCATAAGGTGGAATGTGTGCAAATAGCACAAAGGAGGTCTGGTCTGGGACCAGGCTGAGGGGGCATTGATACCTAAAATCGACTTGGGTAGAATCCAGTAAGGTAGACGAGTAACGCAGAACCTAGGGAACCGGAGGTAACGAGGACGAGGGAAGGAAAGGTAACCATAATCCTTGATAACTTTAATACAAAGACAAATTTTAAAATTACACAAGTATAAATTTGCCGGTTTTATAATGTAATTTAAAGGTTGGAATTATTAACTTTCATGCAGTAACTGCATAATGTCTCTTTTGATTGGCTTCAAGCTTTCAGTCACAGTGTATTTTGCTGAAAGAATTTCCCACTTTCTCACTTGGCTGGACAAGTGTTAATTTCTCCAGCCACATGACAAAGAAACTGAGACGTTAATTTCTACTTGAGAATGCTTCTTCTAATCGGCTTCAAACTCTTAACATTAATGTGCCATATAAAGTTGAAGTTTAACATTATTTCCAGGCAATATCACCCCTGCTGACCTTCCTGGAAAAATAAATAGCTGTAGAAAGAAAGCTGAAGAACTGAACACCTTTCAGTTGTATCGTAATATTTTTGTACAAGATTCCTTGAAGCCATTTATTAAATATTAATTTTTATCTTGTCTCCCAAAATAATTAATAAAAGTAGGACCAATTAAAGTTTGAAATACATTTTTTAAACGAGATAATGTAGAGCTGTGGTGGGGAGGACCCGGCCGCCGGCCCTGTAAGTTCCGCGAAAATATTTGGTCTGGCCTTGGCAGGGCCAGGCTCATTTGGTCTGGTCTTGGCAGGGCCAGACTCATTTGGTCTGGCCTTGGCAGGGCCAGACTCATTTGGTCTGGCCTTGGCAGGGCCAGACTCATTTGGTCTGGTCTTGGTAGGGCCAGACTCATTTGGTCTGGCCTTGGCAGGGCCAGACTCATTTGGTCTGGTCTTGGCAGGGCCAGACTCATTTGGTCTGGTCTTGGCAGGGCCAGACTCATTTGGTCTGGCCTTGGCAGGGCCAGACTCATTTGGTCTGGTCTTGGCAGGGACAGACTCATTTGGTCTGGTCTTGGCAGGGCCAGACTCATTTGGTCTGGCCTTGGCAGGGACAGACTCATTTGGTCTAGCCTTGGCAGGGACAGACTCATTTGGTCTGGCCTAGGCAGGGCCAGACTCATTTGGTCTGGCCTAGGCAGGGCCAGACTCATTTGGTCTAGCCTTGGCAGGGACAGACTCATTTGGTCTGGCCTTGGCAGGGGCAGACTCATTTGGTCTGGCCTTGGCAGGGCCAGACTCATTTGGTCTGGTCTTGGCAGGGCCAGACTCATTTGGTCTGGCCTTGGCAGGGCCAGACTCATTTGGTCTGGCCTTGGCAGGGCCAGACTCATTTGGTCTGGCCTTGGCAGGGCCAGACTCATTTTGTCTGTCCTTGGCAGGTAGAGACTCGAAATTCAATAATTCTAGGATTTTTTTTTCCATATCCACATAAATTTATATTAAGCCTTCCCCATACCGATTTACACTGTATAATGAAAAAAATACGAAACTTAAAGTCCAAATAAGTCTGCAGAATTATGAAGATACCTTTAAGCTTTTATTCTGATAAATTTGATAAAAATTGGGGCCCTTTGGAAGAATATACAGATATATTTTTAACGTGCGAGTAATGTTGCAACATTTAATAAAATCTGATTTGTCTTCTTCAGATTTTGAATCTCCCATCTATTATCTTCTTCATTTCGAAAATATTTCCGATGCAAAATACCATTGAGATCTTCCCTCCACTTTCTCACTTTCTGCACAACTTTCACAAAATATATTAAATAATTCCTTCTCCGACAGACAAGTCGCAACAAGTCGAATTTTTGGCGGCCATTTTGACTATTATTTCTACTGACAAATAGATTTTCAGTAAATGTCAGGGACAGTATTAATGTTTATATTGTAGTGAAGTTTGTAGCGGTGGAGAGTCAGTGCCAGGCAGGCTGCCAGAGGAGAGTCAGTGCCAGGCAGGCTGGCAGTGGAGAGTCAGTGCCAGGCAGGCTGGCAGTGCCAGGCAGGCTGCCAGAGGAGAGTCAGTGCCAGGCAGGCTGGCAGTGGAGAGTCAGTGCCAGGCAGGCTGGCAGAGGAGAGTCAGTGCCAGGCAGGCTGGCAGAGGAGAGTCAGTGCCAGGCAGGCTGCCAGAGGAGAGTCAGTGCCAGGCAGGCTGGCAGAGGAGAGTCAGTGCCAGGCAGGCTGGCAGAGGAGTGCCAGGCAGGCTGGCAGAGGAGAGTCAGTGCCAGGCAGGCTGGCAGTGGAGAGTCAGTGCCAGTCAGGCTGCCAGAGGAGAGTCAGTGCCAGGCAGGCTGGCAGAGGAGAGTCAGTGCCAGGCAGGCTGCCAAAGGAGAGTCAGTGCAGGCTGGCAGAGGAGAGTCAGTGCCAGGCAGGCTGGCAGAGGAGAGTCAGTGCCAGGCAGGCTGGCAGAGGAGAGTCAGTGCCAGGCAGGCTGGCAGAGGAGAGTCAGTGCCAGGCAGGCTGGCAGAGGAGAGTCAGTGCCAGGCAGGCTGGCAGAGGAGAGTCAGTGTCAGGCAGGCTGGCAGAGGAGAGTCAGTGCCAGGCAGGCTGGCAGTCAGTGCCAGGCAGGCTGCCAGGCAGGCTGGCAGAGGAGAGTCAGTGCCAGGCAGGCTGCCAGAGGAGAGTCAGTGCCAGGCAGGCTGGCAGAGAAGAGTCAGTGTCAGGCAGGCTGGCAGAGAAAAGTCAGTGCCAGGCAGGCTGGCAGAGGAGAGTCAGTGCCAGGCAGGCTGGCAGAGGAGACTCAGTGCCAGGCAGGCTGGCAGAGGAGAGTCAGTGCCAGGCAGGCTGGCAGAGGAGAGTCAGTGCCAGGCAGGCTGGCAGAGGAGAGTCAGTGCCAGGCAGGCTGGCAGAGGAGAGTCAGTGCCAGGCAGGCTGGCAGAGGAGAGTCAGTGCCAGGCAGGCTGGCAGAGGAGAGTCAGTGCCAGGCAGGCTGGCAGAGGAGAGTCAGTGCCAGGCAGGCTGGCAGAGGAGAGTCAGTGCCAGGCAGGCTGGCAGAGGAGAGTCAGTGCCAGGCAGGCTGGCAGAGGAGAGTCAGTGCCAGGCAGGCTGGCAGAGGAGAGTCAGTGCCAGGCAGGCTGGCAGAGAGTCAGTGCCAGGCAGTGGCAGTGTGCCAGGCAGGCTGGCAGAGGAGAGTCAGTGCCAGGCAGGCTGGCAGAGGAGAGGCAGGCTCAGTGCCAGGCAGGCTGGAAGAGGAGAGTCAGTGCCAGGCAGGCTGGCAGAGGAGAGTCAGTGCCAGGCAGGCTGGCAGAGGAGAGTCAGTGCCAGGCAGGCTGGCAGTCAGTGCCAGGCAGGCTGGCACAGGAGAGTCAGTGCCAGGCAGGCTGGCAGAGGAGAGTCAGTGCCAGGCAGGCTGGCAGAGGAGAGTCAGTGCCAGGCAGGCTGGCAGAGGAGAGTCAGTGCCAGGCAGGCTGGCAGAGGAGAGTCAGTGCCAGGCAGGCTGGCAGAGGAGAGTCAGTGCCAGGCAGGCTGGCAGAGGAGAGTCAGTGCCAGGCAGGCTGGCAGAGGAGAGTCAGTGCCAGGCAGGCTGGCAGAGGAGAGTCAGTGCCAGGCAGGCTGGCACAGGAGAGTCAGTGCCAGGCAGGCTGGCAGAGGAGAGTCAGTGCCAGGCAGGCTGGCAGAGGAGAGTCAGTGCCAGGCAGGCTGGCAGAGGAGAGTCAGTGCCAGGCAGGCTGGCAGAGGAGAGTCAGTGCCAGGCAGGCTGGTAGAGGAGAGTCAGTGCCAGGCAGGCTGGCAGAGAAGAGTCAGTGTCAGGCAGGCTGGCAGAGAAAAGTCAGTGCCAGGCAGGCTGGCAGAGGAGAGTCAGTGCCAGGCAGGCTGGCAGAGAAGAGTCAGTGTCAGAGTCAGTGCCAGGCAGGCTGGCAGAGGAGAGTCAGTGCCAGGCAGGCTGGCAGAGGAGAGTCAGTGCCAGGCAGGCTGGCAGAGGAGAGTCAGTGCCAGGCAGGCTGGCAGAGAAGAGTCAGTGCCAGGCAGGCTGGTAGAGGAGAGTCAGTGCCAGGCAGGCTGGCAGAGAAGAGTCAGTGCCAGGCAGGCTGGTAGAGGAGAGTCAGTGCCAGGCAGGCTGGCAGAGGAGAGTCAGTGCCAGGCAGGCTGGCAGAGGAGAGTCAGTGCGGCAGGCTGGCAGAGAAGAGTCAGTGTCTTGGCATTGGCTGGAGAGGAGAGTCTGCCAGGCACTGGTTGAACTGACAGAGGAGCCCCATCATCAACCCTCAGTCACCTGGTCAGTGCGCTGGAGGAGAGTTGCCAGGGGCTGCCAGAGGAGAGTCAGTGCCAGGCAGGCTGGCAGAGAAGAGTCAGTGCCAGGCAGGCTGGTAGAGGAGAGTCAGTGCCAGGCAGGCTGGCAGAGGAGAGTCAGTGCCAGGCAGGCTGGCAGAGGAGAGTCAATGCCAGGCAGGCTGGCAGAGGAGAGTCAGTGCCAGGCAGGCTGGCAGAGGAGAGTCAGTGCCAGGCAGGCTGGCAGAGGAGAGTCAGTGCCAGACAGGCTGGCAGAGGAGAGTCAGTGCCAGGCAGGCTGGCAGAGGGGAGTCAGTGCCAGGCAGGCTGGCAGAGGAGAGTCAGTGCCAGGCAGGCTGGCAGAGGAGAGTCAGTGCCAGACAGGCTGGCAGAGGAGAGTCAGTGCCAGGCAGGCTGGCAGAGGAGAGTCAGTGCCAGGCAGGCTGGCAGAGGAGAGTCAGTGCCAGGCAGGCTGGCAGAGGAGAGTCAGTGCCAGACAGGCTGGCAGAGGAGAGTCAGTGCCAGGCAGGTTGGCAGAGGGGAGTCAGTGCCAGGCAGGCTGGCAGTGGAGAATCAGTGCCAGGCAGGCTGGCAGAGGAGAGTCAGTGCGATTGCCAAAACCATCTTCTTATTGGCTGGAACCTGGGTACTGGTTGAACGACGGGGCCCCATCATCAACCCTCAGTCACCTGGTTCGCTGGTTGGGGGAGATAGCCTGTAAATGATGGTGTGTACATGCGCCGAATAAAGGTTACGTACTCTTTGCATGCCACACCGACGCAAACCTGGAAAAGCAGTTGTGAGTAACAACATCATCCGTACCAGCTAACATCACACGCCTCACCAAAGACAAGCAGTTTCAGCCATCACATTAATCGTGAGTTAATTAAATGATTGACCAATATAGCAGGCTAATTTTTGAATTGATAATTTTGTATGACCCGCGAATGATGTCATAAAATATACAAATGGCCCTTGGCCAAAAAAAAAAAAAAAAGGGTTCCCCACCCGTGTTATAGAGTAACACGTATTTGAGCAATGGATTAAAACCCGCAGCAAGTTTCATATCGATTAGTCTTTTAGTTTTCCTGATTTACCAGTGAGACGAAATAACCTTGGAAACTTTTAGTGTTTTTCTTTCTGGTGAGATGTAGCAGATAACAGTCTACACACGAAGTCAACCTATTTTGATCTGGTTGCTCATATTTTAGCAGTGTTTGACTGGGTTGAGTTCCATCTCTTGGCTCTCTTAAGAGTGCTGAGCTACGTCAGTGGTTCTTTGTGAATGTTGATCTACAGCTGTGGTACCCTGAGTGTGTGTTAAGGTATAGGTGCTAAGCGTTCTCAGTGTTGAGCTCTAGCTCTTGCTTTATGAATGTTGCTGGAACTCTGAGAGAGTTGAAATGCAGCTCCTTGATCTCTCGATGGAGTTAAGCTAGAGCTGCTGTGCCAGCCGAGATAAGTCTCTACCTGACTGACAATGACTAATTAATTATCACGTCAATCTACGTTAAGCGCCATCCATCACTCGCTCGGTATAATTAAAGTGGATCGACCTTACTCGACTCGGCTGTGGGAAAATTATACCCCTGGTATACACTTACCAAAGTGTAGAGTGAAGAATGTTTGTTGATGTGATTTGCTGGAGGCAGCAGAGCCTCCGCTGGTCCCTTGACGCTAGACAGTATAAAATACCCGTGTGCTACTGATCTCCACAGTATCCTAACACTGTTGAAGTAGCATATCAAGGGTATATAATACCCACAAGATGAAGAATTGGACATATGTGCAAGATCTGGGTATTTTTACTTGTAGACGTTTCGCCAAGCCAATTGATTGCAAAACGTCTACAAGATACCCAGATGGTGCAGGGACTTGACGTGTTGTGTGGGTTACCTAGGGTACATACTGGTGTAAGTATCAGTGTACCTTCCAGGGGATGCCTAGCCACACCTGATGACTTCGCCCAGTGGCTAACGCGTCGGTCTGGAGTTTTATGACTCGCTAATCGCGGTTTCTAACCCTGCCCGTGGTATGATTTAAATGTAGGACCTCCTTGTCCCGGGTTCCAAGTATAACTTAACATTCACCAGATTCACCAAGATCCGTCCCAAGGGAGGGATGAACATAGTCAATAACCATCCTAGAGGAAGTTGCACCAAACGCTGGTATAGAGCACTTTGGAGCAGCTTAATTACATGCCCAGATTTTCATGTTGTCTGACAAGTCACACACATAAACCGTCAACTCTGATCAATAAAAGTTCTTGGCTATTTTATCTAATGTCTTTTTCACTCCAGGGACTATTATGAGCCACCGTCATCAATTGTCTAATCCACCAGGACATTCATTCCTTTCCATGTCTGTCTCTAATGTCAGGCTGTGTAACCTCTGTCTAAGTTATTGTATTCTTATTTACTGACTCTTATTCTGAGATGGGTTGTATACCAGAGAAAATACTTAAGTTTGTTCAGAGGCTGGAATCTGCGAGCTTGCACTAGCCTCTTCTCAAACAGGAAATCCAGTCCGATGTCACCGTCATGACCAGTATCCTCAATATCTTGCCCCATTACCTGGCTGCGATGTCACCGTCATGACTAGTATGATGCACTGACCGTTTCACAGCTTCAACTGGAAAAAGTTCTGGCATCAAGAGCTTTGCTCGTGCCAAAACATTTCTTGACAAGAACAAATGTTTCCCAGTGCGAGTAGTTGTGCTTCAAGTACGAGGGAACTCGTCAGCCGGCCCATGTGCTATATAGCCGGTGAAATACAAACTTCCAATTAAAAGCCTGTGCATAGGGACACTAGATATAGCACCGCCAAATAACCCCAATGTAATATTAACCCCAATATAGGCGGAAGATATCACAACACTGAGTATTAACTAAGGAGCTAACAACAGATTGAGGCTGTGTATGCGAGAGTTCTATACTAGCAGTGCTATACTAGCAGTGCTATACTAGCAGTGCTATACTAGCAGTGCTATACTAGCAGTGCTATACAATGAATGCATCGCAGCCTTCGCAATTTCGCTGGTTGGATATCAATCGTCAGGTTGTCATTACCGACTATTCCTGATAGAATTTTGTCGTGGGTTCCGGAACTTATCTAGTCCATGTTCATCCTCTACCGTCTGAGCTGATATGTATGCTGGTGGAATATGGGGCAGTGGCTTTCGGCACCCAGGCTGTACGTTTTGAATCCTGAAATATTGTCGTCTTACATCCCCAAGCTGACTGTAACAACGGAGCCTGTGTTTGAGGTCTTCCTAGGGTTCATGTGTATTGGTGTTATCTGGCCAGACACTTGTATTGAAATAGGTATCTTAGCAACCTGTGCGGCTGGGTCAGGTACGTGTGTCCTTGGCAGCCGAGTTGGCACGAACAGCCCATGTTGAATGTTCCTATAAACTTCTAAGTTGCCATCCTACGTACTCGCCTCTTCGACTGGTGAATGATTCTTATTTTCGAGATAGAATCTAAAGATCGTCAGCCACATTAACAACGAATTCCAATATTAAGACAAACTTTAGGAATTTATTGAACTAAGGGAGAAGTCAGGTGCTCTTCACCAACGTTGAAACTCTGCCTTGTTTGCTCATCACAAACTCGTGTTAAGTTTCATTGGTTCTCCAACGAAGGTCGCATAATTACTGCTGATATTTAGTCGGCACTAATACACAAGTCTTGAATACCGGTAAATTAACAGTTATAACCAATATTCCCCTAAATGGACGTTATTGACATCCTCATCTCACAGTACAAGGCAGCCCAGTACTGCTTTGATCACGACTCACGAAATTGTAATCACACGGTTGCAAACAATCCATACTGCGGGTGGGGTTAGAACCCGCGATCAGAGAGTCATAAAACTCCAGACCGACGCGTTAGCCACTTCACCAGCTAGCCACAATAAAAATTCATCCAACTAGGTATGTTTACACACCAAAGGAAGGTTAGCATAGGCGCCACTGTGACCACAAATGCAAGTTTTTACAGATGAATCTCCAGCTAACGTGATACTGTTAGATTAGTTCAAGGCAGATGCCTAGTTCTTCGAGATATCAAAATACTCACCCTGGTGCGCTTCATTATAATTGGGAACAACTGCCGCAGCATTATGGATGCTGAAATCCTGTGGATGATGGTCATTACATCATTATCCATTCCATTGATAACAAAAAAAGGCACCGAAACGTCGTCGTAAGCTTCTCTCTTCTATGTGCGGGTTATTTGTGTACCATTCCATTGTTTTTATTTGACTGCCATTCCCAACATTACCAGACCTTCCTCTCCCATACCTCAGTTCCTCTGACTGTTATTGTTCAGCTGCCAGGAATCACTGAGAGGAACGCAATGTTTGTTGCTTCTTCACTAACAGGAGCACTGAAGTACAATCAACAGGGACTTTGAACGGACTTGACAGCTATTGTAGAGGGATTTCTCTTTCCTGTTGACCATCACCACAGTTATCACTAGCACACCATTACTACACTGGTATACTGATCACCAGTACCACAGTTATCACTGGTATACTGATCACCACTACCACAGTTAACACTGGACTAATGATCACCACCACCACAGTTAACACTTGACTAATGATCACCATCACCACAGTTAACACTGGACTAATGATCACCACCACAGTTATCACTGGTATACTGATCACCACCACCACAATTATCACTGAACTACTGCTCACCACCACCACAATTATCACTGAACTACTGCTCACCACCACCACAATTATCACTGAACTACTGCTCACCACCACCACAATTATCACTGAACTACTGCTCACCACCACCACAGTTATCACTGGTATACTGATCACCACCACCACAGTTATCACTGGACTAATGATCACCACTACCACAGTTATCACTGAACTACTGCTCACCACCACCACAATTATCACTGAACTACTGCTCACCACCACCACAATTATCACTGGACTACTGCTCTCCACCACATCGTCCTGGGTGTTAATAATCTTGATACATTAATATGCAGGTAACTCATCTCAGACGGAATAATTAAGGTTGACGTTCCAACCATTTCTTCCTCACCAGACATTTCACTTACAGAATCATACAAACACAACTACTCAGCTATCAGAACCTGAAACTACAAAGTTCCACGTCGATAAGAAACAGCAAGTCACCATGCAAGTCTCTGCAACTGTTGCAATAATGAAGTATCTCCCTTTGTGAATATTGGTTGGTAGGTGAGACACACGGGCAACAGTTAGGCAACTTTATTCGGAGACGTTTCGTCTACAGTCTACACAGTAGACTTCTTCAGTCGAGTAGAAAAGTAGGCAGGAACAGTAGAGATGTGAAGACGATGTAACCAGTCCATCACCCTTGTAGTCGGAGGTCTGAGGTTGTCTGTCCCTCAGCCTGGAGAAGAGTTCTGTTCCATACTCCCTTTACCGCCCATGGGAAGGCGGCCATGTCGATGTTATTCTGGTGTAGCCTCCATAGTTTGTCTAGTACTCGAATTTAGACTTCGATTCCATATCCTGAATTCTCATCTTTATTTCAGTCCCAGAGGATGGCGGGAGGGGGGGCGGATAAAAATCAGAAAATCTATTTTTTTTTAGATTAAAAACAGTCTAAAAGAACAGGTAACTTAAGAGTTTATTAATAATCAAAGTAACGTCTAAATTTGCTGCATTGCAGGGATAAATTACTGTCTAAATGTTCATAAAAACTAAAATTTATTTAAATTTGTTTCCTGGTATATAGTGACCGCATTAGTGTCTTCAGCGTCAACATTCAGTAAGTGGACAACTGACTGGCATCGCCTCACGCATCATAATTACGTCATTCCTGTCAGAGAATGGATATGTCGTGGCCTAGTGAGTGTGTCATGTCCTGGCTAAACAATGACATGTTCTCTATTCTGTCAACAATTTGTTCATGATTGTAGCCATGTATGGGGTGACTACCACCCGCAGGATGGGTATGAGGGACTACCACTCACAGGATGGGTATGAGGTGATTACCACCCACAGGATTCAATTCAATTCAATTCAAAGTTTATTCTCTATAATGATTACAATGCTGAGTTTACAGAATTTGTTTATTGTGTGGTTTACAGGTAGTAAAATAATGATTACAGAGTGTACCACTAGAACACCTAGCATGGCTAGGCATTTCGGGCAGACTTAGTTTAATTCTTAATTTTAAAATATTACAAATTATGAGGTAAGTTGGTATTATGGCTAAGTGACTAAATACTAGTTTGTGAGTTAAGCAATGTGAATGCTTTTGTTTTGGCACAGTACATAGTTTCAGTATTGGAGTATCACAGGATTCATTATTTTAAGATTGGGATTAATATTTCTGTTTATGGTCAAATGGGTGAGTGTAAGTGTGAACCACCAGGTGGTATTCGTGTAGTTAGTTGACGGGGTGTATCAGGGAGATAAGATGTTTTCTAATGGTAGTTTTGAAGGTGATGAATGTGTCTGCAGTTCTAGAGTTCTCAGGTAGGGTGTTCCAGATTTTAGGGCCTTTGACATACATTGAATTTTTGTAAAGGTTTAGTCGGACACGGGGAATATCGTAGAGATGTTTGTGTCTGGTGTTATGCCTGTGGGTTCTGTCACAACTATCAAGAAATCGTTTTAGGTCAAGGTTGATATTGGAGTTTAAGGTCCTGTAGATGTAGATTGCACAGTAGTAAGTGTGGATGTACTGAACAGGGAGTAAGTTTGGATCTATGAAGAGTGGGGGGGGGGGTTGCCAGGGATGGGATTTGGTGATTATTCTTACTGCAGCTTTTTGTTGGGTTATTATTGGCTTTAGGTGTGTTGCTGCAGTTGATCCCCAAGCACAAATAGCATAGGTGAGGTATGGATAAATAAGTGAGTGGTATAGTGTGAGAAGGGCATTTTGTGGCACGTAGTATCGTATCTTGGAGAGGATCCCAACCGTTTTGGATACTTTTTTGGTTATGTGTTTGATATGGGTGCTGAAATTCAGGTTGTTGTCAAGATATAGGCCTAGGAATTTGCCCTCATTATGTCTGGTAATTAGAGTGTTGTCGATCTTAATGTTAATTTGTGCATCTCCTGCTCTGCTACCAAACATAATATTGTAGGTTTTGTCAGTGTTAAGCGTAAGTTTATTGGCTGTCATCCAAGTCGATATTTTGATCAGCTCCTCGTTAACAATGGTGTTGAGGGTGGCAAGATTAGGGTGAGAGATGACATAAGTCGTGTCGTCAGCAAAGAGAATGGGTTTCAGGTGTTGGGATACATTTGTAAGATCATTGATGTATATGAGGATGAGCAGGGGACCAAGGACACTTCCCTGCGGAACTCCAGTATCAAGTGGCCGTGTTGTTGATGCTGTGTCTTTAATGGTGACATACTGATACCTATTAGTAAGGTAAGATTTGAAATAAGCAAGCGCATGGCCTCTTATACCGTAATGGTCAAGTTTGTGAAGTAGGATGTCGTGGTCTACTGTGTCAAAAGCTTTTCTTAGGTCAATAAAAATTCCTAGTGGATATTCCTTATGTTCCAATGCTGTGTAAAGCAGGTCTAGCATTTTTATGATTGCATCATTAGTGCTTTTATTTTTCCTGAATCCAAATTGGCAGGGGTTGAGTATGTTTTGTGCCATTATAAATGAATATAGTCTCCTGTGCACGAGTTTCTCAAAGCTTTTGGATAGCAATGGTAAGTTAGATATTGGCCTATAGTTGTTTAAGTCTGTAGGGTCACCACCTTTATGTATTGGTGTAACCCTTGCCATCTTGAGTAGTTTCGGGAAGGTGCTAGTTTCTAGTGACTTGTTAAAAAGTAATGAAATAGCATGGGAAAGGACATGGGCCGCTTGCTTGTACAAAAATAAATAAATTAATCCATGTTAAGCGCTAAACCCAAGTGAGTCATTCAGCGCAAGACGTGTTGGAGGCTCGATCCTCCGTCTGGTGAGCGCCAGACAGACGCGCTTCCTATTTGTACTCGCCTAGATGTTACTTGCTTGTACAGTAATGATGGGACATGAGACAGATTCCCTGAGTTATTTTTAAGTGACAATAATCTCGGTGACTTCCGTGGGCTCAGTTGGTGCAAGATAGAAGGAATTTGGGAAATTCCCATCTAGATAGTCCCCGGCACGGGCATTGGTATGTGGGATTTTACTGGCGAGATTAGATGCTATGGTTGAGAAGAAGTCGTTTATCTTGTTAGCTGTGTCAGTGGGATGTAGTGGTGTTTCATTAGGTTTAGTTAGGACAATATTCTTGTTTTTTTTCAGTTTGTGGGTCCCTAGAATCTGAGAGAGTGTTTTCCAGGTCTTTTTTATATCTCCTCTAGTGTCTGTGAATCTACTGGAGTAGTATAGTTGTTTGGCTTTCTTTATTACTTTGGTGAGAACTGATAAATAGTGTTTAAGAATATCTTTGTGTATTAAGCCCTGTCTATATTGCTTTTCATATTGGTGTTTCTTGTCAATGGATTTCAGAATGGTGCTGGTTAGCCATGGGCAACCAAGCCGTTTGTTTGGATCTGTTTCGTTTTTATAGGACAATGTTTGTTGTATAGTCTAAGTAATTTGTTAAGAAAAATGTCTGTCCAGTCATCCATACCATTGGGGTACATAATAAACATATTAAGCTAAACTGAAAACTGTCAACAATAAAAGTCAATAAAAGTCTTCATATTAACTTTATAATGCTAAAGATTTGTTCACATAGAATAACAACACAAGGAGACACAATGTACATTGTTTATGGTACGATAAGATAAGATAGGTGAGTGAGGCAGCATGTATTCTGACAGTGTGTGGTGAATGTATTCTGACAGTGTGTGGTGAATGTATTCTGACAGTGTGTGGTGAATGTATTCTGACAGTGTGTGGTGAATGTATTCTGACAGTGTGTGGTGAATGTATTCTGACAGTGTGTGGTGAATGTATTCTGACAGTGTGTGGTGAATGTATTCTGACAGTGTGTGGTGAATGTATTCTGACAGTGTGTGGTGAATGTATTCTGACAGTGTGTGGTGAATGTATTCTGACAGTGTGTGGTGAATGTATTCTGACAGTGTGTGGTGAATGTATTCTGACAGTGTGTGGTGAATGTATTCTGACAGTGTGTGGTGAATGTATTCTGACAGTGTGTGGTGAATGTATTCTGACAGTGTGTGGTGAATGTATTCTGACAGTGTGTGGTGAATGTATTCTGACAGTGTGTGGTGAATGTATTCTGACAGTGTGTGGTGAATGTATTCTGACAGTGTGTGGTGAATGTATTCTGACAGTGTGTGGTGAATGTATTCTGACAGTGTGTGGTGAATGTATTCTGACAGTGTGTGGTGAATGTATTCTGACAGTGTGTGGTGAATGTATTCTGACAGTGTGTGGTGAATGTATTCTGACAGTGTGTAGTGAATGTATTCTGACTGTGTGTGGTGAATGTATTCTGACTGTGTGTGGTGAATGTATTCTGACAGTGTGTGGTGAATGTATTCTGACAGTGTGTGGTGAATGTATTCTGACAGTGTGTGGTGAATGTATTCTGACAGTGAGTGGTGAATGTATTCTGACTGTGTGTGGTGAATGTATTCTGACTGTGTGTGGTGAATGTATTCTGACAGTGTGTGGTGAATGTATTCTGACAGTGTGTAGTGAATGTATTCTGACAGTGTGTGGTGAATGTATTCTGACAGTGTGTGGTGAATGTATTCTGACAGTGTGTGGTGAATGTATTCTGACAGTGTGTGGTGAATGTATTCTGTGTGTGGTGAATGTATTCTGAATGTATTCTGACAGTGTGTGGTGAATGTATTCTGACAGTGTGTGGTGAATGTATTCTGACAGTGTGTGGTGAATGTATTCTGACAGTGTGTGGTGAATGTATTCTGACAGTGTGTGGTGAATGTATTCTGACAGTGTGTGGTGAATGTATTCTGACAGTGTGTGGTGAATGTATTCTGACAGTGTGTGGTGAATGTATTCTGACAGTGTGTGGTGAATGTATTCTGACTGTGTGTGAATGTGAATGTATTCTGACAGTGTGTGGTGAATGTATTCTGACTGTGTGTGGTGAATGTATTCTGACAGTGTGTGGTGATGTATTCTGACAGTGTGTGGTGAATGTATTCTGACAGTGTGTGGTGAATGTATTCTGACAGTGTGTGGTGAATGTATTCTGACAGTGTGTGGTGAATGTATTCTGACAGTGTGTGGTGAATGTATTCTGACAGTGTGTGGTGAATGTATTCTGACAGTGTGTGGTGAATGTATTCTGACAGTGTGTGGTGAATGTATTCTGACAGTGTGTGGTGAATGTATTCTGACAGTGTGTGGTGAATGTATTCTGACAGTGTGTGGTGAATGTATTCTGACAGTGTGTGGTGAATGTATTCTGACTGTGTGTGGTGAATGTATTCTGACAGTGTGTGGTGAATGTATTCTGACAGTGTGTGGTGAATGTATTCTGACAGTGTGTGGTGAATGTATTCTGACAGTGTGTGGTGAATGTATTCTGACAGTGTGTGGTGAATGTATGCTGACAGTGTGTGGTGAATGTATTCTGACAGTGTGTGGTGAATGTATTCTGACAGTGTGTGGTGAATGTATTCTGACAGTGTGTGGTGAATGTATTCTGTGTGTGGTGAATGTATTCTGTGTGTGGTGAATGTATTCTGACTGTGTGTGGTGAATGTATTCTGACTGTGTGTGGTGAATGTATTCTGACAGTGTGTGTTGAATGTATTCTGACAGTGTGTGGTGAATGTATTCTGACAGTGTGTGGTGAATGTATTCTGTGTGTGGTGAATGTATTCTGCGTGTGGTGAATGTATTCTGACTGTGTGTGGTGAATGTATTCTGACTGTGTGTGGTGAATGTATTCTGACAGTGTGTGGTGAATGTATTCTGACAGTGTGTGGTGAATGTATTCTGACAGTGTGTGGTGAATGTATTCTGACAGTGTGTGGTGAATGTATTCTGACAGTGTGTGGTGAATGTATTCTGTGTGTGGTGAATGTATTCTGACAGTGTGTGGTGAATGTGAGTATTCTGACTGTGTGTGGTGAATGTATTCTGACAGTGTGTGGTGAATGTATTCTGACAGTGTGTGGTGAATGTATTCTGACAGTGTGTGGTGAATGTATTCTGACAGTGTGTGGTGAATGTATTCTGACAGTGTGTGGTGAATGTATTCTGACAGTGTGTGGTGAATGTATTCTGACAGTGTGTGGTGAATGTATTCTGACAGTGTGTGGTGAATGTATTCTGACTGTGTGTGGTGAATGTATTCTGACAGTGTGTGGTGAATGTATTCTGACAGTGTGTGGTGAATGTATTCTGACAGTGTGTGGTGAATGTATTCTGACAGTGTGTGGTGAATGTATTCTGACTGTGTGTGGTGAATGTATTCTGACAGTGTGTGGTGAATGTATTCTGACTGTGTGTGGTGAATGTATTCTGACAGTGTGTGGTGAATGTATTCTGACAGTGTGTGGTGAATGTATTCTGACAGTGTGTGGTGAATGTATTCTGACAGTGTGTGGTGAATGTATTCTGACAGTGTGTGGTGAATGTATTTTGACAGTGTGTGGTGAATGTATTCTGACTGTGTGTGGTGAATATATTCTGACTGTGTGTTGTGAATTTATTCTGACAGTGTGTGGTGAATGTATTCTGACAGTGTGTGGTGAATGTATTCTGACAGTGTGTGGTGAATGTATTCTGACAGTGTGTGGTTAATGTATTCTGACAGTGTGTGGTTAATGTATTCTGACTGTGTGTGGTTAATGTATTCTGACTGTGTGTGGTTAATGTATTCTGACAGTGTGTGGTGAATGTATTCTGACAGTGTGTGGTGAATGTATTCTGACATTGTGTGGTGAATGTATTCTGACAGTGTGTGGTGAATGTATTCTGACTGTGTGTGGTGAATGTATTCTGACAGTGTGTGGTGAATGAATTCTGACAGTGTGTGGTGAATGTATTCTGACATTGTGTGGTGAATGTATTCTGACAGTGTGTGGTGAATGTATTCTGACAGTGTGTGGTGAATGTATTCTGACAGTGTGTGGTGAATGTATTCTGACAGTGTGTGGTGAATGTATTCTGACAGTGTGTGGTGAATGTATTCTGACTGTGTGTGGTGAATATATTCTGACTGTGTGGCGAATGTATTCTGACAGTGTGTGGTGAATGTATTCTGACAGTGTGTGGTGAATGTATTCTGACTGTGTGTGGTGAATATATTCTGACTGTGTGGTGAATGTATTCTGACAGTGTGTGGTGAATGTATTCTGACAGTGTGTGGTGAATGTATTCTGACAGTGTGTGGTGAATGTATTCTGACAGTGTGTGGTGAATGTATTCTGACAGTGTGTGGTGAATGTATTCTGACAGTGTGTGGTGAATGTATTCTGACAGTGTGTGGTGAATGTATTCTGACAGTGTGTTATGAATGTATTCTGACTGTGTGTGGTGAATGTATTCTGACTGTGTGTGGTGAATGTATTCTGACATTGTGTGGTGAATGTATTCTGACAGTGTGTGGTGAATGTATTCTGACAGTGTGTGGTGAATGTATTCTGACTGTGTGTGGTGAATGTATTCTGACAGTGTGTGGTGAATGTATTCTGACAGTGTGTGGTGAATGTATTCTGACTGTGTGTGGTGAATGTATTCTGACAGTGTGTGGTGAATGTATTCTGACTTTGTGTGGTTAATGTATTCTGACAGTGTGTGGTGAATGTATTCTGACTGTGTGTGGTGAATGTATTCTGACTGTGTGTGGTGAATGTATTCTGACAGTGTGTGGTGAATGTATTCTGACTGTGTGTGGTTAATGTATTCTGACAGTGTGTGGTGAATGTATTCTGACTGTGTGTGGTGAATGTATTCTGACAGTGTGTGGTGAATGTATTCTGACAGTGTGTGGTGAATGTATTCTGACTGTGTGTGGTTAATGTGTTCTGACAGTGTGTGGTGAATGTAATCTGACAGTGTGTGGTGAATGTATTCTGACTGTGTGTGGTTAATGTATTCTGACAGTGTGTGGTGAATGTATTCTGACAGTGTGTGGTGAATGTATTCTGACTGTGTGTGGTGAATGTATTCTAACAGTGTGTGGTGAATGTATTGTGACAGTGTGTGGTGAATGTATTCTGACTGTGTGTGGTGAATGTATTCTGACAGTGTGTGGTTAATGTATTCTGACAGTGTGTGGTGAATGTATTCTGACAGTGTGTGGTGAATGTATTCTGACAGTGTGTGGTGAATGTATTCTGACAGTGTGTGGTGAATGTATTCTGACAGTGTGTGGTGAATGTATTCTGACTGTGTGTGGTGAATGTATTCTGACAGTGTGTAGTGAATGTATTCTGACTGTGTGGTGAATGTATTCTGACAGTGTGTGGTGAATGTATTCTGACAGTGTGTGGTGAATGTATTCTGACAGTGTGTGGTGAATGTATTCTGACAGTGTGTGGTGAATGTATTCTGACAGTGTGTGGTTAATGTATTCTGACAGTGTGTGGTGAATGTATTCTGACAGTCTGTGGTGAATGTATTCTGACATTGTGTGGTGACTGTATTCTGACAGTGTGTGGTGAATGTATTCTGACAGTGCGTGGTGAATGTATTCTGACTGTGTGTGGTGAATGTATTCTGACAGTGTGTGGTGAATGTATTCTGACAGTGTGTGGTGAATGTATTCTGACTGTGTGTGGTGAATGTATTCTGACAGTGTGTGGTGAATGTATTCTGACAGTGTGTGGTGAATGTATTCTGACTGTGTGTGGTGAATGTATTCTGACAGTGTGTGTGTGAATGTATTCTGACAGTGTGTGGTGAATGTATTCTGACAGTGTGTGGTGAATGTATTCTGACAGTGTGTGGTGAATGTATTCTGACAGTGTGTGGTGAATGTATTCTGACAGTGTGTGGTGAATGTATTCTGACAGTGTGTGGTGAATGTATCCTGACTGACTGTGTGTGGTGAATGTATTCTGACAGTGTGTGGTGAATGTATTCTGACAGTGTGTGGTGAATGTATTCTGACAGTGTGTGGTGAATGTATTCTGACTGTGTGTGGTGAATGTATTCTGACAGTGTGTGGTGAATGTATTCTGACAGTGTGTGGTGAATGTATTCTGACTGTGTGTGGTGAATGTATTCTGTGTGTGGTGAATGTATTCTGACAGTGTGTGGTGAATGTATTCTGACTGTGTGTGGTGAATGTATTCTGACAGTGTGTGGTGAATGTATTCTGACAGTGTGTGGTGAATGTATTCTGACAGTGTGTGGTGAATGTATTCTGACAGTGTGTGGTGAATGTATTCTGACAGTGTGTGGTGAATGTATTCTGACAGTGTGTGGTGAATGTATTCTGACAGTGTGTGGTGAATGTATTCTGACAGTGTGTGGTGAATGTATTCTGACAGTGTGTGGTGAATGTATTCTGACAGTGTGTGGTGAATGTATTCTGACAGTGTGTGGTGAATGTATTCTGACAGTGTGTGGTGAATGTATTCTGACAGTGTGTGGTGAATGTATTCTGACAGTGTGTGGTGAATGTATTCTGACAGTGTGTGGTGAATGTATTCTGACAGTGTGTGGTGAATGTATTCTGACAGTGTGTGGTGAATGTATTCTGACAGTGTGTGGTGAATGTATTCTGACAGTGTGTGGTGAATGTATTCTGACAGTGTGTGGTGAATGTATTCTGACAGTGTGTGGTGAATGTATTCTGACAGTGTGTGGTGAATGTATTCTGACAGTGTGTGGTGAATGTATTCTGACAGTGTGTGGTGAATGTATTCTGACAGTGTGTGGTGAATGTATTCTGACAGTGTGTGGTGAATGTATTCTGACAGTGTGTGGTGAATGTATTCTGACAGTGTGTGGTGAATGTATTCTGACAGTGTGTGGTGAATGTATTCTGACAGTGTGTGGTGAATGTATTCTGACAGTGTGTGGTGAATGTATTCTGACAGTGTGTGGTGAATGTATTCTGACAGTGTGTGGTGAATGTATTCTGACAGTGTGTGGTGAATGTATTCTGACAGTGTGTGGTGAATGTATTCTGACAGTGTGTGGTGAATGTATTCTGACAGTGTGTGGTGAATGTATTCTGACAGTGTGTGGTGAATGTATTCTGACAGTGTGTGGTGAATGTATTCTGACAGTGTGTGGTGAATGTATTCTGACAGTGTGTGGTGAATGTATTCTGACAGTGTGTGGTGAATGTATTCTGACAGTGTGTGGTGAATGTATTCTGACAGTGTGTGGTGAATGTATTCTGACAGTGTGTGGTGAATGTATTCTGACAGTGTGTGGTGAATGTATTCTGACAGTGTGTGGTGAATGTATTCTGACAGTGTGTGGTGAATGTATTCTGACAGTGTGTGGTGAATGTATTCTGACAGTGTGTGGTGAATGTATTCTGACAGTGTGTGGTGAATGTATTCTGACAGTGTGTGGTGAATGTATTCTGACAGTGTGTGGTGAATGTATTCTGACAGTGTGTGGTGAATGTATTCTGACAGTGTGTGGTGAATGTATTCTGACAGTGTGTGGTGAATGTATTCTGACAGTGTGTGGTGAATGTATTCTGACAGTGTGTGGTGAATGTATTCTGACAGTGTGTGGTGAATGTATTCTGACAGTGTGTGGTGAATGTATTCTGACAGTGTGTGGTGAATGTATTCTGACAGTGTGTGGTGAATGTATTCTGACAGTGTGTGGTGAATGTATTCTGACAGTGTGTGGTGAATGTATTCTGACAGTGTGTGGTGAATGTATTCTGACAGTGTGTGGTGAATGTATTCTGACAGTGTGTGGTGAATGTATTCTGACAGTGTGTGGTGAATGTATTCTGACAGTGTGTGGTGAATGTATTCTGACAGTGTGTGGTGAATGTATTCTGACAGTGTGTGGTGAATGTATTCTGACAGTGTGTGGTGAATGTATTCTGACAGTGTGTGGTGAATGTATTCTGACAGTGTGTGGTGAATGTATTCTGACAGTGTGTGGTGAATGTATTCTGACAGTGTGTGGTGAATGTATTCTGACAGTGTGTGGTGAATGTATTCTGACAGTGTGTGGTGAATGTATTCTGACAGTGTGTGGTGAATGTATTCTGACAGTGTGTGGTGAATGTATTCTGACAGTGTGTGGTGAATGTATTCTGACAGTGTGTGGTGAATGTATTCTGACAGTGTGTGGTGAATGTATTCTGACAGTGTGTGGTGAATGTATTCTGACAGTGTGTGGTGAATGTATTCTGACAGTGTGTGGTGAATGTATTCTGACAGTGTGTGGTGAATGTATTCTGACAGTGTGTGGTGAATGTATTCTGACAGTGTGTGGTGAATGTATTCTGACAGTGTGTGGTGAATGTATTCTGACAGTGTGTGGTGAATGTATTCTGACAGTGTGTGGTGAATGTATTCTGACAGTGTGTGGTGAATGTATTCTGACAGTGTGTGGTGAATGTATTCTGACAGTGTGTGGTGAATGTATTCTGACAGTGTGTGGTGAATGTATTCTGACAGTGTGTGGTGAATGTATTCTGACAGTGTGTGGTGAATGTATTCTGACAGTGTGTGGTGAATGTATTCTGACAGTGTGTGGTGAATGTATTCTGACAGTGTGTGGTGAATGTATTCTGACAGTGTGTGGTGAATGTATTCTGACAGTGTGTGGTGAATGTATTCTGACAGTGTGTGGTGAATGTATTCTGACAGTGTGTGGTGAATGTATTCTGACAGTGTGTGGTGAATGTATTCTGACAGTGTGTGGTGAATGTATTCTGACAGTGTGTGGTGAATGTATTCTGACAGTGTGTGGTGAATGTATTCTGACAGTGTGTGGTGAATGTATTCTGACAGTGTGTGGTGAATGTATTCTGACAGTGTGTGGTGAATGTATTCTGACAGTGTGTGGTGAATGTATTCTGACAGTGTGTGGTGAATGTATTCTGACAGTGTGTGGTGAATGTATTCTAACAGTGTGTGGTGAATGTATTGTGACAGTGTGTGGTGAATGTATTCTGACAGTGTGTGGTGAATGTATTCTGACAGTGTGTGGTGAATGTATTCTGACAGTGTGTGGTGAATGTATTCTGACAGTGTGTGGTGAATGTATTCTGACAGTGTGTGGTGAATGTATTCTGACAGTGTGTGGTGAATGTATTCTGACAGTGTGTGGTGAATGTATTCTGACAGTGTGTGGTGAATGTATTCTGACAGTGTGTGGTGAATGTATTCTGACAGTGTGTGGTGAATGTATTCTGACAGTGTGTGGTGAATGTATTCTGACAGTGTGTGGTGAATGTATTCTGACAGTGTGTGGTGAATGTATTCTGACAGTGTGTGGTGAATGTATTCTGACTGTGTGTGGTGAATGTATTCTGTGTGTGGTGAATGTATTCTGACAGTGTGTGGTGAATGTATTCTGACAGTGTGTGGTGAATGTATTCTGACAGTGTGTGGTGAATGTATTCTGTGTGTGGTGAATGTATTCTGACTGTGTGTGGTGAATGTATTCTGACAGTGTGTGGTGAATGTATTCTGACAGTGTGTGGTGAATGTATTCTGACAGTGTGTGGTGAATGTATTCTGACAGTGTGTGGTGAATGTATTCTGACAGTGTGTGGTGAATGTATTCTGACAGTGTGTGGTGAATGTATTCTGACAGTGTGTGGTGAATGTATTCTGACAGTGTGTGGTGAATGTATTCTGACAGTGTGTGGTGAATGTATTCTGACAGTGTGTGGTGAATGTATTCTGACAGTGTGTGGTGAATGTATTCTGACAGTGTGTGGTGAATGTATTCTGACAGTGTGTGGTGAATGTATTCTGACAGTGTGTGGTGAATGTATTCTGACAGTGTGTGGTGAATGTATTCTGACAGTGTGTGGTGAATGTATTCTGACAGTGTGTGGTGAATGTATTCTGACAGTGTGTGGTGAATGTATTCTGACAGTGTGTGGTGAATGTATTCTGACAGTGTGTGGTGAATGTATTCTGACAGTGTGTGGTGAATGTATTCTGACAGTGTGTGGTGAATGTATTCTGACAGTGTGTGGTGAATGTATTCTGACAGTGTGTGGTGAATGTATTCTGACAGTGTGTGGTGAATGTATTCTGACAGTGTGTGGTGAATGTATTCTGACAGTGTGTGGTGAATGTATTCTGACAGTGTGTGGTGAATGTATTCTGACAGTGTGTGGTGAATGTATTCTGACAGTGTGTGGTGAATGTATTCTGACAGTGTGTGGTGAATGTATTCTGACAGTGTGTGGTGAATGTATTCTGACTGTGTGTGGTGAATGTATTCTGACAGTGTGTGGTGAATGTATTCTGACAGTGTGTGGTGAATGTATTCTGACAGTGTGTGGTGAATGTATTCTGACAGTGTGTGGTGAATGTATTCTGACAGTGTGTGGTGAATGTATTCTGACAGTGTGTGGTGAATGTATTCTGACAGTGTGTGGTGAATGTATTCTGACAGTGTGTGGTGAATGTATTCTGACAGTGTGTGGTGAATGTATTCTGACAGTGTGTGGTGAATGTATTCTGACAGTGTGTGGTGAATGTATTCTGACAGTGTGTGGTGAATGTATTCTGACAGTGTGTGGTGAATGTATTCTGACAGTGTGTGGTGAATGTATTCTGACAGTGTGTGGTGAATGTATTCTGACAGTGTGTGGTGAATGTATTCTGACAGTGTGTGGTGAATGTATTCTGACAGTGTGTGGTGAATGTATTCTGACAGTGTGTGGTGAATGTATTCTGACAGTGTGTGGTGAATGTATTCTGACAGTGTGTGGTGAATGTATTCTGACTGTGTGTGGTGAATGTATTCTGACAGTGTGTGGTGAATGTATTCTGACAGTGTGTGGTGAATGTATTCTGACAGTGTGTGGTGAATGTATTCTGACAGTGTGTGGTGAATGTATTCTGACAGTGTGTGGTGAATGTATTCTGACAGTGTGTGGTGAATGTATTCTGACAGTGTGTGGTGAATGTATTCTGACAGTGTGTGGTGAATGTATTCTGACAGTGTGTGGTGAATGTATTCTGACAGTGTGTGGTGAATGTATTCTGACAGTGTGTGGTGAATGTATTCTGACAGTGTGTGGTGAATGTATTCTGACAGTGTGTGGTGAATGTATTCTGACAGTGTGTGGTGAATGTATTCTGACAGTGTGTGGTGAATGTATTCTGACAGTGTGTGGTGAATGTATTCTGACAGTGTGTGGTGAATGTATTCTGACAGTGTGTGGTGAATGTATTCTGACAGTGTGTGGTGAATGTATTCTGACAGTGTGTGGTGAATGTATTCTGACAGTGTGTGGTGAATGTATTCTGACAGTGTGTGGTGAATGTATTCTGACAGTGTGTGGTGAATGTATTCTGACTGTGTGTGGTGAATGTATTCTGACAGTGTGTGGTGAATGTATTCTGACAGTGTGTGGTGAATGTATTCTGACAGTGTGTGGTGAATGTATTCTGACAGTGTGTGGTGAATGTATTCTGACAGTGTGTGGTGAATGTATTCTGACAGTGTGTGGTGAATGTATTCTGACTGTGTGTGGTGAATGTATTCTGACAGTGTGTGGTGAATGTATTCTGACAGTGTGTGGTGAATGTATTCTGACAGTGTGTGGTGAATGTATTCTGACAGTGTGTGGTGAATGTATTCTGACAGTGTGTGGTGAATGTATTCTGACAGTGTGTGGTGAATGTATTCTGACAGTGTGTGGTGAATGTATTCTGACAGTGTGTGGTGAATGTATTCTGACAGTGTGTGGTGAATGTATTCTGACAGTGTGTGGTGAATGTATTCTGACAGTGTGTGGTGAATGTATTCTGACAGTGTGTGGTGAATGTATTCTGACAGTGTGTGGTGAATGTATTCTGACAGTGTGTGGTGAATGTATTCTGACAGTGTGTGGTGAATGTATTCTGACAGTGTGTGGTGAATGTATTCTGACAGTGTGTGGTGAATGTATTCTGACAGTGTGTGGTGAATGTATTCTGACAGTGTGTGGTGAATGTATTCTGACAGTGTGTGGTGAATGTATTCTGACAGTGTGTGGTGAATGTATTCTGACAGTGTGTGGTGAATGTATTCTGACAGTGTGTGGTGAATGTATTCTGACAGTGTGTGGTGAATGTATTCTGACAGTGTGTGGTGAATGTATTCTGACAGTGTGTGGTGAATGTATTCTGACAGTGTGTGGTGAATGTATTCTGACAGTGTGTGGTGAATGTATTCTGACAGTGTGTGGTGAATGTATTCTGACAGTGTGTGGTGAATGTATTCTGACAGTGTGTGGTGAATGTATTCTGACAGTGTGTGGTGAATGTATTCTGACAGTGTGTGGTGAATGTATTCTGACAGTGTGTGGTGAATGTATTCTGACAGTGTGTGGTGAATGTATTCTGACAGTGTGTGGTGAATGTATTCTGACAGTGTGTGGTGAATGTATTCTGACAGTGTGTGGTGAATGTATTCTGACAGTGTGTGGTGAATGTATTCTGACAGTGTGTGGTGAATGTATTCTGACAGTGTGTGGTGAATGTATTCTGACAGTGTGTGGTGAATGTATTCTGACAGTGTGTGGTGAATGTATTCTGACAGTGTGTGGTGAATGTATTCTGACAGTGTGTGGTGAATGTATTCTGACAGTGTGTGGTGAATGTATTCTGACAGTGTGTGGTGAATGTATTCTGACAGTGTGTGGTGAATGTATTCTGACAGTGTGTGGTGAATGTATTCTGACAGTGTGTGGTGAATGTATTCTGACAGTGTGTGGTGAATGTATTCTGACAGTGTGTGGTGAATGTATTCTGACAGTGTGTGGTGAATGTATTCTGACAGTGTGTGGTGAATGTATTCTGACAGTGTGTGGTGAATGTATTCTGACAGTGTGTGGTGAATGTATTCTGACAGTGTGTGGTGAATGTATTCTGACAGTGTGTGGTGAATGTATTCTGACAGTGTGTGGTGAATGTATTCTGACAGTGTGTGGTGAATGTATTCTGACAGTGTGTGGTGAATGTATTCTGACAGTGTGTGGTGAATGTATTCTGACAGTGTGTGGTGAATGTATTCTGACTGTGTGTGGTGAATGTATTCTGACAGTGTGTGGTGAATGTATTCTGACAGTGTGTGGTGAATGTATTCTGACAGTGTGTGGTGAATGTATTCTGACAGTGTGTGGTGAATGTATTCTGACAGTGTGTGGTGAATGTATTCTGACAGTGTGTGGTGAATGTATTCTGACAGTGTGTGGTGAATGTATTCTGACAGTGTGTGGTGAATGTATTCTGACAGTGTGTGGTGAATGTATTCTGACAGTGTGTGGTGAATGTATTCTGACAGTGTGTGGTGAATGTATTCTGACAGTGTGTGGTGAATGTATTCTGACAGTGTGTGGTGAATGTATTCTGACAGTGTGTGGTGAATGTATTCTGACAGTGTGTGGTGAATGTATTCTGACAGTGTGTGGTGAATGTATTCTGACAGTGTGTGGTGAATGTATTCTGACAGTGTGTGGTGAATGTATTCTGACAGTGTGTGGTGAATGTATTCTGACAGTGTGTGGTGAATGTATTCTGACAGTGTGTGGTGAATGTATTCTGACAGTGTGTGGTGAATGTATTCTGACAGTGTGTGGTGAATGTATTCTGACAGTGTGTGGTGAATGTATTCTGACAGTGTGTGGTGAATGTATTCTGACAGTGTGTGGTGAATGTATTCTGACAGTGTGTGGTGAATGTATTCTGACAGTGTGTGGTGAATGTATTCTGACAGTGTGTGGTGAATGTATTCTGACAGTGTGTGGTGAATGTATTCTGACAGTGTGTGGTGAATGTATTCTGACAGTGTGTGGTGAATGTATTCTGACAGTGTGTGGTGAATGTATTCTGACAGTGTGTGGTGAATGTATTCTGACAGTGTGTGGTGAATGTATTCTGACAGTGTGTGGTGAATGTATTCTGACAGTGTGTGGTGAATGTATTCTGACAGTGTGTGGTGAATGTATTCTGACAGTGTGTGGTGAATGTATTCTGACAGTGTGTGGTGAATGTATTCTGACAGTGTGTGGTGAATGTATTCTGACAGTGTGTGGTGAATGTATTCTGACAGTGTGTGGTGAATGTATTCTGACAGTGTGTGGTGAATGTATTCTGACAGTGTGTGGTGAATGTATTCTGACAGTGTGTGGTGAATGTATTCTGACAGTGTGTGGTGAATGTATTCTGACAGTGTGTGGTGAATGTATTCTGACAGTGTGTGGTGAATGTATTCTGACAGTGTGTGGTGAATGTATTCTGACAGTGTGTGGTGAATGTATTCTGACAGTGTGTGGTGAATGTATTCTGACAGTGTGTGGTGAATGTATTCTGACAGTGTGTGGTGAATGTATTCTGACAGTGTGTGGTGAATGTATTCTGACAGTGTGTGGTGAATGTATTCTGACAGTGTGTGGTGAATGTATTCTGACAGTGTGTGGTGAATGTATTCTGACAGTGTGTGGTGAATGTATTCTGACAGTGTGTGGTGAATGTATTCTGACAGTGTGTGGTGAATGTATTCTGACAGTGTGTGGTGAATGTATTCTGACAGTGTGTGGTGAATGTATTCTGACAGTGTGTGGTGAATGTATTCTGACAGTGTGTGGTGAATGTATTCTGACAGTGTGTGGTGAATGTATTCTGACAGTGTGTGGTGAATGTATTCTGACAGTGTGTGGTGAATGTATTCTGACAGTGTGTGGTGAATGTATTCTGACAGTGTGTGGTGAATGTATTCTGACAGTGTGTGGTGAATGTATTCTGACAGTGTGTGGTGAATGTATTCTGACAGTGTGTGGTGAATGTATTCTGACAGTGTGTGGTGAATGTATTCTGACAGTGTGTGGTGAATGTATTCTGACAGTGTGTGGTGAATGTATTCTGACAGTGTGTGGTGAATGTATTCTGACAGTGTGTGGTGAATGTATTCTGACAGTGTGTGGTGAATGTATTCTGACAGTGTGTGGTGAATGTATTCTGACAGTGTGTTGTGAATGATTCTGACAGTGTGTGGTGAATGTATTCTGACAGTGTGTGGTGAATGTATTCTGACAGTGTGTGGTGAATGTATTCTGACAGTGTGTGGTGAATGTATTCTGACAGTGTGTGGTGAATGTATTCTGACAGTGTGTGGTGAATGTATTCTGACAGTGTGTGGTGAATGTATTCTGACAGTGTGTGGTGAATGTATTCTGACAGTGTGTGGTGAATGTATTCTGACAGTGTGTGGTGAATGTATTCTGACAGTGTGTGGTGAATGTATTCTGACAGTGTGTGGTGAATGTATTCTGACAGTGTGTGGTGAATGTATTCTGACAGTGTGTGGTGAATGTATTCTGACAGTGTGTGGTGAATGTATTCTGACAGTGTGTGGTGAATGTATTCTGACAGTGTGTGGTGAATGTATTCTGACAGTGTGTGGTGAATGTATTCTGACAGTGTGTGGTGAATGTATTCTGACAGTGTGTGGTGAATGTATTCTGACAGTGTGTGGTGAATGTATTCTGACAGTGTGTGGTGAATGTATTCTGACAGTGTGTGGTGAATGTATTCTGACAGTGTGTGGTGAATGTATTCTGACAGTGTGTGGTGAATGTATTCTGACAGTGTGTGGTGAATGTATTCTGACAGTGTGTAGTGAATGTATTCTGACAGTGTGTGGTGAATGTATTCTGACAGTGTGTAGTGAATGTATTCTGACAGTGTGTGGTGAATGTATTCTGACAGTGTGTGGTGAATGTATTCTGACAGTGTGTGGTGAATGTATTCTGACAGTGTGTGGTGAATGTATTCTGACAGTGTGTGGTGAATGTATTCTGACAGTGTGTGGTGAATGTATTCTGACAGTGTGTGGTGAATGTATTCTGACAGTGTGTGGTGAATGTATTCTGACAGTGTGTGGTGAATGTATTCTGACTGTGTGTGGTGAATGTATTCTGACAGTGTGTGGTGAATGTATTCTGACAGTGTGTGGTGAATGTATTCTGACAGTGTGTGGTGAATGTATTCTGACAGTGTGTGGTGAATGTATTCTGACAGTGTGTGGTGAATGTATTCTGATAGTGTGTGGTGAATATATTCTGACAGTGTGTGGTGAATGTATTCTGACAGTGTGTGGTGAATGTATTCTGACAGTGTGTGGTGAATGTATTCTGACAGTGTGTGGTGAATGTATTCTGACAGTGTGTGGTGAATGTATTCTGACAGTGTGTGGTGAATGTATTCTGACAGTGTGTGGTGAATGTATTCTGACAGTGTGTGGTGAATGTATTCTGACAGTGTGTGGTGAATGTATTCTGACAGTGTGTGGTGAATGTATTCTGACAGTGTGTGGTGAATGTATTCTGACTGTGTGTGGTGAATGTATTCTGACAGTGTGTGGTGAATGTATTCTGACAGTGTGTGGTGAATGTATTCTGACAGTGTGTGGTGAATGTATTCTGACAGTGTGTGGTGAATGTATTCTGACAGTGTGTGGTGAATGTATTCTGACAGTGTGTGGTGAATGTATTCTGACAGTGTGTGGTGAATGTATTCTGACTGTGTGTGGTGAATGTATTCTGACTGTGTGTGGTGAATGTATTCTGACAGTGTGTGGTGAATGTATTCTGACAGTGTGTGGTGAATGTATTCTGACAGAGTGTGGTGAATGTATTCTGACAGTGTGTGGTGAATGTATTCTGACTGTGTGTGGTGAATGTATTCTGACAGTGTGTGGTGAATGTATTCTGACAGTGTGTGGTGAATGTATTCTGACAGTGTGTGGTGAATGTATTCTGACAGTGTGTGGTGAATGTATTCTGACAGTGTGTGGTGAATGTATTTTGACAGTGTGTGGTGAATGTATTCTGACTGTGTGTGGTGAATATATTCTGACTGTGTGTTGTGAATTTATTCTGACAGTGTGTGGTGAATGTATTCTGACAGTGTGTGGTGAATGTATTCTGACAGTGTGTGGTGAATGTATTCTGACAGTGTGTGGTTAATGTATTCTGACAGTGTGTGGTTAATGTATTCTGACTGTGTGTGGTTAATGTATTCTGACTGTGTGTGGTTAATGTATTCTGACAGTGTGTGGTGAATGTATTCTGACAGTGTGTGGTGAATGTATTCTGACATTGTGTGGTGAATGTATTCTGACAGTGTGTGGTGAATGTATTCTGACAGTGTGTGGTGAATGTATTCTGACAGTGTGTGGTGAATGAATTCTGAGAGTGTGTGGTGAATGTATTCTGACATTGTGTGGTGAATATATTCTGACAGTGTGTGGTGAATGTATTCTGACAGTGTGTGGTGAATGTATTCTGACAGTGTGTGGTGAATGTATTCTGACAGTGCGTGGTGAATGTATTCTGACAGTGTGTGGTGAATGTATTCTGACTGTGTGTGGTGAATATATTCTGACTGTGTGGCGAATGTATTCTGACAGTGTGTGGTGAATGTATTCTGACAGTGTGTGGTGAATGTATTCTGACTGTGTGTGGTGAATATATTCTGACTGTGTGGTGAATGTATTCTGACAGTGTGTGGTGAATGTATTCTGACAGTGTGTGGTGAATGTATTCTGACAGTGTGTGGTGAATGTATTCTGACAGTGTGTGGTGAATGTATTCTGACAGTGTGTGGTGAATGTATTCTGACAGTGTGTGGTGAATGTATTCTGACAGTGTGTGGTGAATGTATTCTGACAGTGTGTTATGAATGTATTCTGACTGTGTGTGGTGAATGTATTCTGACTGTGTGTGGTGAATGTATTCTGACATTGTGTGGTGAATGTATTCTGACAGTGTGTGGTGAATGTATTTTGACAGTGTGTGGTGAATGTATTCTGACTGTGTGTGGTGAATGTATTCTGACAGTGTGTGGTGAATGTATTCTGACAGTGTGTGGTGAATGTATTCTGACTGTGTGTGGTGAATGTATTCTGACAGTGTGTGGTGAATGTATCCTGACTTTGTGTGGTTAATGTATTCTGACAGTGTGTGGTGAATGTATTCTGACTGTGTGTGGTGAATGTATTCTGACTGTGTGTGGTGAATGTATTCTGACAGTGTGTGGTGAATGTATTCTGACTGTGTGTGGTTAATGTATTCTGACAGTGTGTGGTGAATGTATTCTGACTGTGTGTGGTGAATGTATTCTGACAGTGTGTGGTGAATGTATTCTGACAGTGTGTGGTGAATGTATTCTGACTGTGTGTGGTTAATGTGTTCTGACAGTGTGTGGTGAATGTAATCTGACAGTGTGTGGTGAATGTATTCTGACTGTGTGTGGTTAATGTATTCTGACAGTGTGTGGTGAATGTATTCTGACAGTGTGTGGTGAATGTATTCTGACTGTGTGTGGTGAATGTATTCTAACAGTGTGTGGTGAATGTATTGTGACAGTGTGTGGTGAATGTATTCTGACTGTGTGTGGTGAATGTATTCTGACAGTGTGTGGTTAATGTATTCTGACAGTGTGTGGTGAATGTATTCTGACAGTGTGTGGTGAATGTATTCTGACAGTGTGTGGTGAATGTATTCTGACAGTGTGTGGTGAATGTATTCTGACAGTGTGTGGTGAATGTATTCTGACTGTGTGTGGTGAATGTATTCTGACAGTGTGTAGTGAATGTATTCTGACTGTGTGGTGAATGTATTCTGACAGTGTGTGGTGAATGTATTCTGACAGTGTGTGGTGAATGTATTCTGACAGTGTGTGGTGAATGTATTCTGACAGTGTGTGGTGAATGTATTCTGACAGTGTGTGGTTAATGTATTCTGACAGTGTGTGGTGAATGTATTCTGACAGTGTGTGGTGAATGTATTCTGACAGTGTGTGATGACTGTATTCTGACAGTGTGTGGTGAATGTATGCTGACAGTGTGTGGTGAATGTATTCTGACTGTGTGTGGTGAATGTATTCTGACAGTGTGTGGTGAATGTATTCTGACAGTGTGTGGTGAATGTATTCTGACTGTGTGGTGAATGTATTCTGACAGTGTGTGGTGAATGTATTCTGACAGTGTGTGGTGAATGTATTCTGACTGTGTGTGGTGAATGTATTCTGACAGTGTGTGGTGAATGTATTCTGACTGTGTGTGGTGAATGTATTCTGACTGTGTGTGGTGAATGTATTCTGACAGTGTGTGGTGAATGTATTCTGACAGTGTGTGGTGAATGTATTCTGACAGTGTGTGGTGAATGTATTCTGACTGTGTGTAGTGAATGTATTCTGACTGTGTGTGGTGAATGCATTTTGACAGTGTGTGGTGAATTTATTCTGACAGTGTGTGGTGAATGTATTCTGACAGTGTGTGGTGAATGTATTCTGACTGTGTGTGGTGAATGTATTCTGACAGTGTGTGGTGAATGTATTCTGACAGTGTGTGGTGAATGTATTCTGACTGTGTGTGGTGAATGAATTCTGTGTGTGGTGAATGTATTCTGACAGTGTGTGGTGAATGTATTCTGACAGTGTGTGGTGAATGTATTCTGACAGTGTGTGGTGAATGTATTCTGACAGTGTGTGGTGAATGTATTCTGACAGTGTGTGGTGAATGTATTCTGACAGTGTGTGGTGAATGTATTCTGTGTGTGGTGAATGTATTCTGACTGTGTGTGGTGAATGTAATCTGACAGTGTGTGGTGAATGTATTCTGACAGTGTGTGGTGAATGTATTCTGACAGTGTGTGGTGAATGTATTCTGACAGTGTGTGGTGAATGTATTCTGACAGTGTGTGGTGAATGTATTCTGACAGTGTGTGGTGAATGTATTCTGACAGTGTGTGGTGAATGTATTCTGACAGTGTGTGGTGAATGTATTCTGACTGTGTGTGGTGAATGTATTCTGACAGTGTGTGGTGAATGTATTCTGACAGTGTGTGGTGAATGTATTCTGACAGTGTGTGGTGAATGTATTCTGACAGTGTGTGGTGAATGTATTCTGACAGTGTGTGGTGAATGTATTCTGACAGTGTGTGGTGAATGTATTCTGACAGTGTGTGGTGAATGTATTCTGACAGTGTGTGGTGAATGTATTCTGACAGTGTGTGGTGAATGTATTCTGACAGTGTGTGGTGAATGTATTCTGACAGTGTGTGGTGAATGTATTCTGACAGTGTGTGGTGAATGTATTCTGACAGTGTGTGGTGAATGTATTCTGACAGTGTGTGGTGAATGTATTCTGACAGTGTGTGGTGAATGTATTCTGACAGTGTGTGGTGAATGTATTCTGACAGTGTGTGGTGAATGTATTCTGACAGTGTGTGGTGAATGTATTCTGACAGTGTGTGGTGAATGTATTCTGACAGTGTGTGGTGAATGTATTCTGACAGTGTGTGGTGAATGTATTCTGACAGTGTGTGGTGAATGTATTCTGACAGTGTGTGGTGAATGTATTCTGACAGTGTGTAGTGAATGTATTCTGACAGTGTGTGGTGAATGTATTCTGACAGTGTGTGGTGAATGTATTCTGACAGTGTGTGGTGAATGTATTCTGACTGTGTGTGGTGAATGTATTCTGACAGTGTGTGGTGAATGTATTCTGACAGTGTGTAGTGAATGTATTCTGACAGTGTGTAGTGAATGTATTCTGACAGTGTGTAGTGAATGTATTCTGACAGTGTGTAGTGAATGTATTCTGACAGTGTGTGGTGAATGTATTCTGACAGTGTGTAGTGAATGTATTCTGACAGTGTGTGGTGAATGTATTCTGACAGTGTGTAGTGAATGTATTCTGACTGTGTGTGGTGAATGTATTCTGACAGTGTGTGGTGAATGTATTCTGACAGTGTGTGGTGAATGTATTCTGACAGTGTGTGGTGAATGTATTCTGACAGTGTGTGGTGAATGTATTCTGACAGTGTGTGGTGAATGTATTCTGACAGTGTGTGGTGAATGTATTCTGACAGTGTGTGGTGAATGTATTCTGACAGTGTGTGGTGAATGTATTCTGACAGTGTGTGGTGAATGTATTCTGACAGTGTGTGGTGAATGTATTCTGACAGTGTGTGGTGAATGTATTCTGACAGTGTGTGGTGAATGTATTCTGACAGTGTGTGGTGAATGTATTCTGACAGTGTGTGGTGAATGTATTCTGACAGTGTGTGGTGAATGTATTCTGACAGTGTGTGGTGAATGTATTCTGACAGTGTGTGGAATGTATTCTGACTATGTGTGGTGAATGTATTCTGACAGTGTGTGGTGAATGTATTCTGACAGTGTGTGGTGAATGTATTCTGACAGTGTGTGGTGAATGTATTCTGACAGTGTGTGGTGAATGTATTCTGACAGTGTGTGGTGAATGTATTCTGACAGTGTGTGGTGAATGTATTCTGACAGTGTGTGGTGAATGTATTCTGACAGTGTGTGGTGAATGTATTCTGACAGTGTGTGGTGAATGTATTCTGACAGTGCGTGGTGAATGTATTCTGACAGTGTGTGGTGAATGTATTCTGACAGTGTGTGGTGAATGTATTCTGACAGTGCGTGGTGAATGTATTCTGACAGTGTGTGGTGAATGTATTCTGACAGTGTGTGGTGAATGTATTCTGACAGTGTGTGGTGAATGTATTCTGACAGTGTGTGGTGAATGTATTCTGACAGTGTGTGGTGAATGTATTCTGACAGTGTGTGGTGAATGTATTCTGACTGTGTGTGGTGAATGTATTCTGACAGTGTGTGGTGAATGTATTCTGACAGTGTGTGGTGAATGTATTCTGACAGTGTGTGGTGAATGTATTCTGACAGTGTGTGGTGAATGTATTCTGACAGTGTGTGGTGAATGTATTCTGACAGTGTGTGGTGAATGTATTCTGACAGTGTGTGGTGAATGTATTCTGACAGTGTGTAGTGAATGTATTCTGACAGTGTGTGGTGAATGTATTCTGACAGTGTGTGGTGAATGTATTCTGACAGTGTGTGGTGAATGTATTCTGACAGTGTGTGGTGAATGTATTCTGACAGTGTGTGGTGAATGTATTCTGACAGTGTGTGGTGAATGTATTCTGACAGTGTGTGGTGAATGTATTCTGACAGTGTGTGGTGAATGTATTCTGACAGTGTGTAGTGAATGTATTCTGACAGTGTGTGGTGAATGTATTCTGACAGTGTGTAGTGAATGTATTCTGACAGTGTGTAGTGAATGTATTCTGACAGTGTGTGGTGAATGTATTCTGACAGTGTGTGGTGAATGTATTCTGACAGTGTGTAGTGAATGTATTCTGACTGTGTGTAGTGAATGTATTCTGACAGTGTGTGGTGAATGTATTCTGACAGTGTGTGGTGAATGTATTCTGACAGTGTGTGGTGAATGTATTCTGACAGTGTGTGGTGAATGTATTCTGACAGTGTGTGGTGAATGTATTCTGACAGTGTGTGGTGAATGTATTCTGACAGTGTGTGGTGAATGTATTCTGACAGTGTGTGGTGAATGTATTCTGACAGTGTGTGGTGAATGTATTCTGACAGTGTGTGGTGAATGTATTCTGACAGTGTGTGGTGAATGTATTCTGACAGTGTGTGGTGAATGTATTCTGACAGTGTGTGGTGAATGTATTCTGACAGTGTGTGGTGAATGTATTCTGACAGTGTGTGGTGAATGTATTCGGACAGTGTGTGGTGAATGTATTCTGACAGTGTGTGGTGAATGTATTCTGACAGTGTGTGGTGAATGTATTCTGACAGTGTGTGGTGAATGTATTCTGACAGTGTGTGGTGAATGTATTCTGACAGTGTGTGGTGAATGTATTCTGACAGTGTGTAGTGAATGTATTCTGACAGTGTGTGGTGAATGTATTCTGACAGTGTGTGGTGAATGTATTCTGACTGTGTGTGGTGAATGTATTCTGACAGTGTGTGGTGAATGTATTCTGACAGTGTGTGGTGAATGTATTCTGACTGTGTGTGGTGAATGTATTCTGACAGTGTGTGGTGAATGTATTCTGACAGTGTGTGGTGAATGTATTCTGACAGTGTGTGGTGAATGTATTCTGTGTGTGGTGAATGTATTCTGACTGTGTGTGGTGAATGTATTCTGACTGTGTGTGGTGAATGTATTCTGACTGTGTGGTGAATGTATTCTGACAGTGTGTGGTTAATGTATTCTGACAGTGTGTGGTGAATGTATTCTGACAGTGTGTGGTGAATGTATTCTGTGTGTGGTGAATGTATTCTGATAGTGTGTGGTGAATATATTCTGACTGTGTGTGGTGAATGTATTCTGACTGTGTGGTGAATGTATTCTGACAGTGTGTGGTTAATGTATTCTGACAGTGTGTGGTGAATGTATTCTGACAGTGTGTGGTGAATGTATTCTGACAGTGTGTGGTGAATGTATTCTGACAGTGTGTGGTGAATGTATTCTGACAGTGTGTGGTGAATGTATTCTGACAGTGTGTGGTGAATGTATTCTGACAGTGTGTGGTGAATGTATTCTGACAGTGTGTGGTGAATGTATTCTGACAGTGTGTGGTGAATGTATTCTGACAGTGTGTGGTGAATGTATTCTGACAGTGTGTGGTGAATGTATTCTGACAGTGTGTGGTGAATGTATTCTGACAGTGTGTGGTGAATGTATTCTGACAGTGTGTGGTGAATGTATTCTGACAGTGTTTGGTGAATGTATTCTGACAGTGTGTGGTGAATGTATTCTGACAGTGTGTGGTGAATGTATTCTGACAGTGTGTGGTGAATGTATTCTGACAGTGTGTGGTGAATGTATTCTGACAGTGTGTGGTGAATGTATTCTGACAGTGTGTGGTGAATGTATTCTGACAGTGTGTGGTGAATGTATTCTTACAGTGTGTGGTGAATGTATTCTGACAGTGTGTGGTGAATGTATTCTGACAGTGTGTGGTGAATGTATTCTGACAGTGTGTGGTGAATGTATTCTGACAGTGTGTGGTGAATGTATTCTGACAGTGTGTAGTGAATGTATTCTGACAGTGTGTGGTGAATGTATTCTGACAGTGTGTGGTGAATGTATTCTGACAGTGTGTGGTGAATGTATTCTGACAGTGTGTGGTGAATGTATTCTGACAGTGTGTGGTGAATGTATTCTGACAGTGTGTGGTGAATGTATTCTGACAGTGTGTGGTGAATGTATTCTGACAGTGTGTGGTGAATGTATTCTGACAGTGTGTGGTGAATGTATTCTGACAGTGTGTGGTGAATGTATTCTGACAGTGTGTGGTGAATGTATTCTGACAGTGTGTGGTGAATGTATTCTGACAGTGTGTGGTGAATGTATTCTGACAGTGTGTGGTGAATGTATTCTGACAGTGTGTGGTGAATGTATTCTGACAGTGTGTGGTGAATGTATTCTGACAGTGTGTAGTGAATGTATTCTGACTGTGTGTGGTGAATGTATTCTGACAGTGTGTGGTGAATGTATTCTGACAGTGTGTGGTGAATGTATTCTGACAGTGTGTGGTGAATGTATTCTGACAGTGTGTAGTGAATGTATTCTGACAGTGTGTGGTGAATGTATTCTGTGTGTGGTGAATGTATTCTGACAGTGTGTAGTGAATGTATTCTGACAGTGTGTGGTGAATGTATTCTGACAGTGTGTAGTGAATGTATTCTGACAGTGTGTGGTGAATGTATTCTGTGTGTGGTGAATGTATTCTGACAGTGTGTGGTGAATGTATTCTGACAGTGTGTGGTGAATGTATTCTGACAGTGTGTAGTGAATGTATTCTGACAGTGTGTGGTGAATGTATTCTGTGTGTGGTGAATGTATTCTGACAGTGTGTGGTGAATGTATTCTGACAGTGTGTAGTGAATGTATTCTGACAGTGTGTGGTGAATGTATTCTGACAGTGTGTGGTGAATGTATTCTGACTGTGTGTGGTGAATGTATTCTGACAGTGTGTAGTGAATGTATTCTGACAGTGTGTGGTGAATGTATTCTGACAGTGTGTGGTGAATGTATTCTGACAGTGTGTGGTGAATGTATTCTGACAGTGTGTGGTGAATGTATTCTGACAGTGTGTGGTGAATGTATTCTGACAGTGTGTGGTGAATGTATTCTGACAGTGTGTGGTGAATGTATTCTGACAGTGTGTGGTGAATGTATTCTGACAGTGTGTGGTGAATGTATTCTGACAGTGTGTGGTGAATGTATTCTGACAGTGTGTGGTGAATGTATTCTGACAGTGTGTGGTGAATGTATTCTGACAGTGTGTGGTGAATGTATTCTGACAGTGTGTAGTGAATTTATTCTGACAGTGTGTGGTGAATGTATTCTGACAGTGTGTGGTGAATGTATTCTGACAGTGTGTGGTGAATGTATTCTGACAGTGTGTGGTGAATGTATTCTGACAGTGTGTGGTGAATGTATTCTGACAGTGTGTGGTGAATGTATTCTGACAGTGTGTGGTGAATGTATTCTGACAGTGTGTAGTGAATGTATTCTGACAGTGTGTGGTGAATGTATTCTGACAGTGTGTGGTGAATGTATTCTGACAGTGTGTGGTGAATGTATTCTGACAGTGTGTAGTGAATGTATTCTGACAGTGTGTGGTGAATGTATTCTGACAGTGTGTGGTGAATGTATTCTGACAGTGTGTGGTGAATGTATTCTGACAGTGTGTGGTGAATGTATTCTGACAGTGTGTGGTGAATGTATTCTGACAGTGTGTGGTGAATGTATTCTGACAGTGTGTGGTGAATGTATTCTGACAGTGTGTGGTGAATGTATTCTGACAGTGTGTGGTGAATGTATTCTGACAGTGTGTGGTGAATGTATTCTGACAGTGTGTGGTGAATGTATTCTGTGTGTGGTGAATGTATTCTGACAGTGTGTGGTGAATGTATTCTGACAGTGTGTGGTGAATGTATTCTGACAGTGTGTGGTGAATGTATTCTGTGTGTGGTGAATGTATTCTGACAGTGTGTTGTGAATGTATTCTGACAGTGTGTGGTGAATGTATTCTGTGTGTGGTGAATGTATTCTGACAGTGTGTGGTGAATGTATTCTGACAGTGTGTGGTGAATGTATTCTGACAGTGTGTGGTGAATGTATTCTGACAGTGTGTGGTGAATGTATTCTGACAGTGTGTGGTGAATGTATTCTGACAGTGTGTGGTGAATGTATTCTGACAGTGTGTGGTGAATGTATTCTGACAGTGTGTGGTGAATGTATTCTGACAGTGTGTGGTGAATGTATTCTGACAGTGTGTGGTGAATGTATTCTGACAGTGTGTGGTGAATGTATTCTGACAGTGTGTGGTGAATGTATTCTGACAGTGTGTAGTGAATGTATTCTGACAGTGTGTAGTGAATGTATTCTGACAGTGTGTAGTGAATGTATTCTGACAGTGTTTGGTGAATGTATTCTGACAGTGTGTGGTGAATGTATTCTGACAGTGTGTGGTGAATGTATTCTGACAGTGTGTGGTGAATGTATTCTGACAGTGTGTGGTGAATGTATTCTGACAGTGTGTGGTGAATGTATTCTGACAGTGTGTGGTGAATGTATTCTGACAGTGTGTGGTGAATGTATTCTGACAGTGTGTAGTGAATGTATTCTGACAGTGTGTGGTGAATGTATTCTGACAGTGTGTAGTGAATGTATTCTGACAGTGTGTGGTGAATGTATTCTGACTGTGTGTGGTGAATGTATTCTGACAGTGTGTGGTGAATGTATTCTGACAGTGTGTGGTGAATGTATTCTGACAGTGTGTGGTGAATGTATTCTGACAGTGTGTGGTGAATGTATTCTGACAGTGTGTGGTGAATGTATTCTGACAGTGTGTGGTGAATGTATTCTGACAGTGTGTGGTGAATGTATTCTGACTGTGTGTGGTGAATGTATTCTGACAGTGTGTGGTGAATGTATTCTGACAGTGTGTGGTGAATGTATTCTGACAGTGTGTGGTGAATGTATTCTGACAGTGTGTGGTGAATGTATTCTGACAGTGTGTGGTGAATGTATTCTGACAGTGTGTGGTGAATGTATTCTGACAGTGTGTGGTGAATGTATTCTGACTGTGTGTGGTGAATGTATTCTGACTGTGTGTGGTGAATGTATTCTGACAGTGTGTGGTGAATGTATTCTGACAGTGTGTGGTGAATGTATTCTGACTGTGTGTGGTGAATGTATTCTGACAGTGTGTGGTGAATATCTTACTAAACATTGTTTTATTTTGGAATGAGTTGCATGATACATAGTCATCCTGTTTTTTTAAACACCAGTTGTACGTCCTGGACCCCTGAAGTTTTTATTCATATATAGTATGCTCAGTATATATATATATATATATATATATATATATATATATATATATATATATATATATGAATAAATAAGTCATCACCGTCTAAGTTACACTGGATGCAGCATCACTTAATCTTATATAGACATACTGGTTATAAATGACCATAATTTTTAAAGGGGTGGACCGGTAAGCCAGCGGAAGGCCTCGGTCAGATGACCAAAAGCTCCAAAGGCGGGTCATCACCTGACTAAGACCCGCGTCAGGAAACATTTGTCCTGTTTCCTGACGAACCTTACCTAACCTAACCTGACCTTAATCTTTAGTTGTGTCACCATCCAGATGACTCAGTCTCCATTATAACTTCCATCCTTCAAAGTGTTGGCACTGAACTTCTCGTCTGCAAGACAGCTAATTGGTTTTCCTGATTATCTTTATGGATATTACCTAGCTCACACTATCCGCATTAAAATCTCAAAAGCACTCAGATTTAAGACGCTCACACGCGCCTACTGGACATTTATTCTTTTGATGTGTTTATTTTTCAGCTCTTCGTTTGTTCCATAGTTTCTCATGTACATACGCAAACCCCGTGAGCAACTCTATATTCTTATGAAAAGTTTAACTTAATTTTCATACGATATTTGAATACCTCTCAACTATTATTGTTCCCACGAAATAAGTGGTATTGATCAATAACAACACTGCACTAGCCAAGGAGTCGAACCCATGCCGTTTTGAACCGCCTCATGATAAGCGAAAAAGCATGACACTTCAGACCACTAGACTACACAATCCTTACCATGAGGCGGACCAAAACAACATGGATTCGACTCCTTGGCTAGTGCAGTGTTGTTATTGACCTGTCCACTACGTGTAAGCATGATTACATGAACCTGGGGATTGGCTTGCTTGAGTTTGCTCCTTCCTGCTTATTTACAAAATGATTTCGGAAGAGCAAGTTAATTATCACGCTAACATGACTTAAGAAATCGTAATGACACGATTGCAAATAAACCATACCCCCGGCCGGGATTGAACCCGCGGTCATAGAGTCTCAAAACTCCAGCCCGTCGCGCTAACCACTAGACCAGCTAGCCACAATAAGATTCATCCAACTAGGTATATACCTAGTTGGATGAATCTTATTGTGGCTAGCTGGTCTAGTGGTTAGCGCGACGGGCTGGAGTTTTGAGACTCTATGACCGCGGGTTCAATCCCGGCCGGGGGTATGGTTTATCACGCTATGTATAGCAAGTGATTCTTAATTTATCAGCAGAGCGGCAGGTCAAGAGGCCTACTATTAGGTTATTAAAAAAGGCATCTATAATGGTTCATCTAGTCTCTGGTTAGCCATAACTCTTCAAATTTATGTTTGTGCTGGCTAAAATAATATAATTAACTTTGAACACTCAAAAATATGCTAAATGATAATGATTATTTATTGAAGGTGACTCAACAATAATTAAAATACGCGTAATAATGAAAAATAATATTTGTTATTGAATGATCTCCCGTCAAAGTGTATTGGAAGAAGCAGTGTTAAGACACTCAGACACTAGAGTGTGTTGAAGGAAGCAGTGTTAAGACACTCAGACACCTGAGTGTGTTGAAGGAAGCAGTGTTAAGACACTCAGACACCAGAGTGTGTTGAAGGAAGCAGTGTTAAGACACTCAGACACTAGAGTGTGTTGAAGGAAGCAGTGTTAAGACACTCAGACACCTGAGTGTGTTGAAGGAAGCAGTGTTAAGACACTCAGACACCAGAGTGTGTTGAAGGAAGCAGTGTTAAGACACTCAGACACCAGAGTGTGTTGAAGGAAGCAGTGTTAAGACACTCAGACACCTGAGTGTGTTGAAGGAAGCAGTGTTAAGACACTCAGACACCAGAGTGTGTTGAAGGAAGCAGTGTTAAGACACTCAGACACTAGAGTGTGTTGAAGGAAGCAGTATTAAGACACTCAGACACTAGAGTGTGTTGAAAGAAGCAGTATTAAGACACTCAGACACTAGAGTGTGTTGAAAGAAGCAGTATTAAGACACTCAGACACTAGAGTGTGTTGAAAGAAGCAGTATTAAGACACTCAGACACTAGAGTGTGTTGAAAGAAGCAGTATTAAGACACTCAGACACTAGAGTGTGTTGAAAGAAGCAGTATTAAGACACTCAGACACTAGAGTGTGTTGAAAGAAGCAGTATTAAGACACTCAGACACTAGAGTGTGTTGAAAGAAGCAGTATTAAGACACTCAGACACTAGAGTGTGTTGAAGGAAGCAGTGTTAAGACACTCAGACACTAGAGTGTGTTGAAGGAAGCAGTGTTAAGACACTCGGACACTAGAGTGTGTTGAAGGAAGCAGTGTTAAGACACTCAGACACTAGAGTGTGTTGAAGGAAGCAGTGTTAAGACACTCAGACACTAGAGTGTGTTGAAGGAAGCAGTGTTAAGACACTCAGACACTAGAGTGTGTTGAAGGAAGCAGTATTAAGACACTCAGACACTAGAGTGTGTTGAAGGAAGCAGTGTTAAGACACTCAGACACTAGAGTGTGTTGAAGGAAGCAGTGTTAAGACACTCAGACACTAGAGTGTGTTGAAGGAAGCAGTGTTAAGACACTCAGACACTAGAGTGTGTTGAAGGAAGCAGTATTAAGACACTCAGACACCAGAGTGTGTTGAAGGAAGCAGTATTAAGACACTCAGACACTAGAGTGTGTTGAAGGAAGCAGTATTAAGACACTCAGACACCAGAGTGTGTTGAAAGAAGCAGTATTAAGACACTCAGACACCAGAGTGTGTTGAAGGAAGCAGTATTAAGACACTCAGACACCAGAGTGTGTTGAAGGAAGCAGTATTAAGACACTCAGACACCAGAGTGTGTTGAAGGAAGCAGTATTGAGACACTCAGACACCAGAGTGTGTTGAAGGAAGCAGTATTAAGACACTCAGACACCAGAGTGTGTTGAAGGAAGCAGTATTAAGACACTCAGACACTAGAGTGTGTTGAAGGAAGCAGTATTAAGACACTCAGACACCAGAGTGTGTTGAAGGAAGCAGTATTGAGACACTCAGACACCAGAGTGTGTTGAAGGAAGCAGTATTAAGACACTCAGACACCAGAGTGTGTTGAAGGAAGCAGTATTAAGACACTCAGACACCAGAGTGTGTTGAAGGAAGCAGTATTAAGACACTCAGACACCAGAGTGTGTTGAAGGAAGCAGTATTAAGACACTCAGACACCAGAGTGTGTTGAAGGAAGCAGTATTAAGACACTCAGACACCAGAGTGTGTTGAAGGAAGCAGTATTAAGACACTCAGACACCAGAGTGTGTTGAAAGAAGCAGTATTAAGACACTCAGACACCAGAGTGTGTTGAAGGAAGCAGTATTAAGACACTTAGACACTAGAGTGTGTTGAAGGAAGCAGTATTAAGACACTCAGACACCAGAGTGTGTTGAAGGAAGCAGTATTAAGACACTCAGACACCAGAGTGTGTTGAAGGAAGCAGTGTTAAGACACTCAGACACCAGAGTGTGTTGAAGGAAGCAGTATTAAGACACTCAGACACCAGAGTGTGTTGAAGGAAGCAGTATTAAGACACTCAGACACCAGAGTGTGTTGAAGGAAGCAGTATTAAGACACTCAGACACTAGAGTGTGTTGAAGGAAGCAGTATTAAGACACTCAGACACCAGAGTGTGTTGAAGGAAGCAGTATTAAGACACTCAGACACCAGAGTGTGTTGAAAGAAGCAGTATTAAGACACTCAGACACCAGAGTGTGTTGAAGGAAGCAGTATTAAGACACTTAGACACTAGAGTGTGTTGAAGGAAGCAGTATTAAGACACTCAGACACCAGAGTGTGTTGAAGGAAGCAGTATTAAGACACTCAGACACCAGAGTGTGTTGAAGGAAGCAGTGTTAAGACACTCAGACACCAGAGTGTGTTGAAGGAAGCAGTATTAAGACACTCAGACACCAGAGTGTGTTGAAGGAAGCAGTATTAAGACACTCAGACACCAGAGTGTGTTGAAGGAAGCAGTATTAAGACACTCAGACACTAGAGTGTGTTGAAGGAAGCAGTATTAAGACACTCAGACACTAGAGTGTGTTGAAGGAAGCAGTAATTACATTCATTTTTCTACCACTCTGCACCTCTCCTGCCGACAGTATATAAGTCTCCACACTGTCACTTGTTCTTCACATTGTTTCAGACCAGAAAACAAAATTCTTCTCCAGGCTGAGGGACTGACAACCTCAAATCTACATCTTCAAGGGTGATGGATTGATTACATCGTCTTCACATCTCTAATGATCCTGCCTACTTTCTGTACTTGACTGAAGAAGCCTACTGTGTAGGCGAAACGTTTCGGGATAAAGATACCTAACTGTTGCCTGTGTCTTACTTATCAACCTTATATATATATATATATATATATATATATATATATATATATATATATATATATATATATATATATATATATATATATATATATATATATATATATATATATATATATATATATATATATATATATGTCGTGCCGAATATGTAAAACTGGTCAATTAGCAAGAACTCATTTAAAATTAAATGCTTTCTAAAATTTTCTCTTATACGTTTAAAGATATATTTTTTTCATTAATGTTAATGTAAAAAAATTTAATTTTGCACCAAAAGAATCTTAGAAAACTTACCTAACCTTATTATAACAAGAACAATTTATTTTAGCCTAACCCAACTAAATATATTTTAGATACGTTTACAATAATTTAGTACTAAACAAACCCAATGAAATATATTTTTTTCGTTAGGTTCATAAAAAATTTGACGAAATTATTGCATACACAAATTTTCACTTGCCCTATATGGCAAGATGAGCGTTAATATTTAAGCCAAGATCGCAAGTTCTGCCTATTCGGCACTACATATATATATATATATATATATATATATATATATATATATATATATATATATATATATATTTATTTATTATCACACCGGCCGATTCCCACCAAGGCAGGGTGGCCCAAAAAAAGAAAAACTTTCACCATCATTCACTCCATCACTGTCTTGCCAGAAGGGTGCTTTACACTACAGGCACTACATATATATATATATATATAACATATCATATATATATATATCCCTAGGTACCTTACCCTCTTCCATACATTTATTAAATAATTGCACCAACCACTCCAAAACTATATCCCCACCTTCTTTTAACATTTCTACCTTTATCCCATCAATCCCGGCTGCCTTATATATGTATATATATATGTATATATATATATATGTATATATATATACAAATCCATTTGTTCATGTATATAAGAGCTTCAACCTCTGATGCTCTTCGACCCCTATTTAGCTATCCCATGGTCCCTGGGTCCACAAAACCATCACAACCGGGCTGATACGGCCCTTGTACCCGGAAACTTTCCAATTTCTTTTTGAAAACATTCATCTTCGTTCCGGTAATGCTTCTGATATCTTCTGGTAAAACGTCGAGAAGAGTTTTGGATCACGGGTGTTGACACAGTATTCTCTAAATGTACCCATGCATCCCCCTGTTTCTCGCAGTACTTATTATATACCTTCTTTCGCATATTTCATTTCTTTATCGTTCTGGAGAAAACAATGCACATTCTTTGATGTGTGTCGGTAGTTTAAATGCTTCAGTAAATCTACGAGAGTAGTATATGACTTCCGTATATATTTTCCGTATATATTTTCGGCTCTGCAGTCTTTCCTGCCTTGAAGGATTCTGTGAGCACAGGGCAATATATAAGTCGTGTGAGCACCATGGATTTGAAAATTACCATTATTGGTATTGCTTTTCTTGTTTTGAAGATTCTCATAATTTATCCAGTCGTTTAATGTGGTCTGTAAATGTCAGACCCTCTGACGTAATTATTATTAAATCTTTCAACTTTTGCTTACGTTCAATGATATGGTCTGCCTGCATTCTGAATACTGTGTATGTATTAAGACCTTCATTCATTACCTCCCTAAGGAGTTGAGATCCGCCACAACTGATAGTTAAGTGATTTTCATTTGCAAATTGTAATTTTTTTGTTGGTACCCATTAGACCTTTCATGCAGAGAACATAAACGTTTTATATTTATCCCTAGGCCTCGGTAATTTTGTCATAGTGATCTAATACTTAAGATAGGAAACGCCTCTCTATCCTAAAGCTAATTTGACCTGGACAATATGGTTCATTTGTTTTTTTTTTCCATTAGGTCATTAATCTGGTGCCTAAGCACTCTTTCAACAAAATTTACAATTTGTGGTGTCAGTGCTACTGGTCTGTGCTAGGTTTTACAATTGCTCTGCTGCCTCCTTTGTGAAGAGAGGATGTGTCTTCAGTATTCAGTTATTCTGGAAATTCTCTTGAATCCAAGTCTTTTCAAAGAGGGCTGAATACTATTGCTAATATTACATTCACTTCTGTATAAATACTGCGTTCTAAGAATTAGTCGCAGGGGCTACGTGTGTCAGCATCTTATCTATATCCCTTTTGAAGTATGAAGAATATTTGAGAGAATTTTATATATATATGTATATATATATATATATATATATATATATATATATATATATATATATATATATATATATATATATATATATATATATATATATATATATATATATATATATATATATATATATATATATATATATATATATATATATATATATATATATATATATATATATATATATTAATACATCGGCTGATTCCCACCAAGGCAGGGTGGCCCGAAAAAGAAAAACTTTCACCATCATTCACTCCATCACTGTCTTGCCAGAAGGGTGCTTTACACTACAGTACTAAAACTACAACATTAACACCCCTCCTTCAAAGTGTAGACACTGTACTTCCCATCTCCAGGACTCAAGTCCGGCCTGCCGGATTCCCTGAATCCCTTCATAAATGTTACTTTGCTCATACTCCAACAGCACTTCAAGTACTAAAAATGATTTGTCTCCATTAACTCCTATCAAATACGCTCACGCACGCTTGCTGGAAGTCCAAGCCCCTCGCACACAAAACCTTTACCCCCTCCCTCCAACCCTTCCTTGGCGGACCCCCACCCCGCCTTCCTTCCACTACAGATTTATACACTCTCGAAGTCATTCTGTTTTGTTCCATACTCAATGTGCGGTATGAATATAATGCAGAGAATTCGTAGTTTGGATATTAGGAGGAGGTGCGGGATTGCCAAAACTATTATCCAGAGGGCTCAGGAGGTGTTATTGAGGTGGTTCGGACGTGTAGAGAGGAAGGAACAAAATAGAATGGGTTCGAGAGTGTATAAATCTATACTGGAGGGAAGGCGGGGTAGAGGTAGGCCTAGGGAAGGTAGGAGGGAGGGGGTAAAGGACTTCATGTGTGCGAGGGGCTTGGACTTCCAGCAAGCGTGAGTGATGGTGTTAGGAGAGAATGGGGACTTGACGTGCTGTTAGAGTGTGAGCAGGGTAATATTTATGAAGGAATTCAGGAAAACCGGCAGGCCGGACTTGAGTCCTGGAGATGGGAAGTACAGTGCCTGCACTCTGAAGGAGGGGTGTTAATGTTGCAGTTTAAAAACTGTAGTGTAAAGCACCCTTCTGGCAAGACAGTGATGGAGTGAATGATGGTGAAAGTTTTTCTTTTTCGTGCCACCCTGCCTTGGTGGGAGACGGCTGATGTGTTAACGAAAATATAAAAAAATAATATATATATATGTATATATATATACATATATATACATATATATATATATATATATATATATATATATATATATATATATATATATATATATATATATATATATATATATATATATATATATATATATATATATATATATATATATATATATGCAATAAGATCACAGTAAACAGGTGATTTCAGAATATGCAAAAAACCACTCTGAAAGAATAGAGAAATTCCAAGCGCTTTCGTGACTACTCACATTATCAAGGATAGTTCCTTGATAATGTGAGTAGTCACGAATGCGCTTGGAATTTCTCTATTCTTTCAGAGTGGTTGTTTTGCATATATATATATATATATATATATATATATATATATATATATATATATATATATATATATATATATATATATGCGGGATTACCAAAACTGTTGTCCAGAGGGCTGAGGAAGGGTTGTTGAGGTGGTTCGGACATGTAGAGAGAATGGAGCGAAACAGAATGACTTCAAGAGTGTATCAGTCTGTAGTGGAAGGAAGGCGGGGTAGGGGTCGGCCTAGGAAGGGTTGGAGGGAGGGGGTAAAGGAGGTTTTGTGTGCGAGGGGCTTGGACTTCCAGCAGGCATGCGTGAGCGTGTTTGATAGGAGTGAATGGAGACAAATGGTTTTTAATACTTGACGTGCTGTTGGAGTGTGAGCAAAGTAACATTTATGAAGGGATTCAGGGAAACCGGCAGGCCGGACTTGAGTCCTGGAGATGGGAAGTACAGTGCCTGCACTCTGAAGGAGGGGTGTTAATGTTGCAGTTTAAAAACTGTAGTGTAAAGCACCCTTCTGGCAAGACAGTGATGGAGTGAATGATGGTGAAAGTTTTTCTTTTTCGGGCCACCCTGCCTTGGTGGGAATCGGCCGGTGTGATAATAAAAAAAAAAAAAATATATATATATATATTATATATATATATATATTATATATATATATATATATATATATTACTATTATTATTATTATTATTATTATTATCACACTGGCCGATTCCCACCAAGGAAGGGTGGCCCAAAAAAGAAAAACTTTCCCCATCATTCACTCCATCACTGTCTTGCCAGAAGGGTGCTTTACACTACAGTTTTAAACTGCAACATTAACACCCTTCCTTCAGAGTGCAGGCACTGTACTTCCCATCTCCTGGACTCAAGTCCGGCCTTCCGGTTTCCCTGAATCCCTTCATAAATGTTACTTTGCTCACACTCCAACAGCATGTCAAGTATTAAAAACCATTTGTCTCCATTCACTCCTATCAAACACGCTCACGCATGCCTGCTGGAAGTCCAATCCCCTCGCACACAAAACCTCCTTTACCCCCTCCCTCCAACCTTTCTTACGCCGACCCCTACCCCACCTTCCTTCCACTACAGACTGATACACTCTTGAAATCATTCTGTTTCGCTCCATTCTCTCTACATGTCCGAACCTCCTCAGCAACCCTTCCTCAGCAACCCTTCCTCAGCCCTCTGGACAACAGTTTTAGCAATCCCGCACCTCCTCCTAACTTCCAAACTACGAATTCTCTGCATTATATTCACACCACACATTGCCCTCAGACATGACATCTCCACTGCCTCCAGCCTTCTCCTCCCTGCAACATTCATCACCCATGCTTCACACCCATGTAAGAGCGTTGGTAAAACTATACTCTCATACATTCCCCTCTTTGCCTCCAAGGACAAAGTTCTTTGTCTCCACAGACTCCTAAGTGCACCACTCACCCTTTTCCCCTCATCAATTCTATGATTCACCTCAACTTTCATAGACCCATCCGCTGACACGTCCACTCCCAAATATCTGAATACATTCATCTCCTCCATACTCTCTCCCTCCAGTCTGATATCCAATCTTTCATCACCTAATCTTTTTGTTATCCTCATAACCTTACTCTCTTCTGCATTCACTTTTAATTTTCTTCTTTTACATACCCTACCAAATTCATCCACCAATCTCTGCAGCTTCTCTTCAGAATCTCCCAAGAGCACAGTGTCATCAGCAAAGAGCAACTGTGACAACTCCCACTTTATGTGTGATTCTTTATCTTTTAACTCCACGCCTCCAGTATCATCAGGCCGATATCCCTTAGCCTTTCGTCGCAGGACATTCCCCTTAGCTCTGGAACTAACCTTGTCGCAAACCTTTGCACTTTTTCTAATTTCTTGACGTGCTTCATCAAGTGTGGGTTCCAAACAAGTGCTGCAAACTGCAGTATGGACCTGATGTACACGGTGTACAGTGTCTTGAACGGTTCCTTACTGAGGTATCGGAACGCTATTCTCAGGTTTGCCAGGTGCCCATATGCTGCAGCAGTTATCTGGTTGATGTGTGCTTCCGGAGACGTGCTCGGTGTTATGCTCACCCCAAGATCTTTCTCCTTGAGCTAGGTTTGCAGTCTTTGGCCACCTAGCCTATACTCCGTCTGCGGTCCTCTTTGCCTTCCCCGATCTTCATGACTTTGCACTTTTCAGGGTTAAATTCAAGAAGCCAGTTGCTGGACCAGATGTCCAGCCTGTCCAGGTCTCTTTGAAGTCCTGCCGGATCCTCATCTGATTTAATTCTCCTCATTAACTTCACATCGTCTGCGAACAGGGACACACTGGTCCTAGAACTGACCTCTGTGGGACCCCGCTCGTCACTGGTGCCCACTGTGATACCTCATCACGTACCATAACTCGTTGTTGCCTCCCTGTTAGGTATTCTCTGATCCACTGCAGTGACCTTCCTGTCATACGCACCTGACCCTCTAGCCTCTGCACTAATCTCCTGTGAGGAACTGTGTCGAAGGCCTTCTTGCAGTCCAAGATGTGTGTGTGTGTGTGTGTGTGTGTGTGTGTGTGTGTGTGTGTGTGTGTGTGTGTGTGTGTGTGTGTGTGTGTGTGTGTGTGTGTGTGTGTGTGTGTTTGTTTGTGTGTGTGTGTGTATGTGTGTGGGTATGTGTACTCACCTAATTGTTGTTGCAGGGATCGAGACTCAGTGTGTGTGTACTCACCTAGTTGTACTCACCTCGTTGAGGTTGCAGAGGTCGAGTCCAAGCTCCTGGCCCCGCCTCTTCACTGGTCGCTACTAGATCACTCTCCCTGAACTGTGAGCTTTATCATACCTCTGCTTAAAGCTATGTATGGATCCTGCCTCCACTACATCGCTTCCCAAACTATTCCACTTCCTGACTACGTGTGTGTGTGTGTGTTTGTGTGTGTGTGTGTGTGTGTGTGTGTGTGTGTGTGTGTGTGTGTGTGTGTGTGTGTGTGTGTGTGTGTACTCACCTAGTTGTACTCACCTAGTTGAGGTTGCGGGGGTCGATTCCGAGCTCCTGGCCCCGCCTCTTCACTGATCGCTACTAGGTCACTCTCCCTGAGCCGTGAGCTTTATCATACCTCTGCTTAAAGCTATGTATGGATCCTGCCTCCACTACATCGCTTCCCAAACTATTCCACTTACTGACTACTCTGTGGCTGAAGAAATACTTCCTAACATCCCTGTGATTCATCTGTGTCTTCAGCTTCCAACTGTGTCCCCTTGTTACTGTGTCCAATTTCTGGAACATCCTGACTTTGTCCACCTTGTCAATTCCTCTCAGTATTTTGTATGTCGTTATCATGTCCCCCCATCTCTCCTGTCCTCCAGTGTCGTCAGGTTGATTTCCCTTAACTTGTCTTCCTGACAAGTATTCCCTGATCCATTGTAGTGCCTTCCCTGTTATCCCTGCTTGGTCCTCCAGTTTTTGCACCAATCTCTTGTGTGGAACTGTGTCAAACGCCTTCTTACAGTCCAAGAAAATGCAATCCACCCACCCCTCTCTCTCTTGTCTTACTGCTGTCACCATGTCATAGAACTCCAGTAGGTTTGTGACACAGGATTTCCCGTCCCTGAAACCATGTTGGCTGCTGTTGATGAGATCGTTCCTTTCTAGGTGTTCCACCACTCTTCTCCTGATAATCTTCTCCATGATTTTGCATACTATACATGTCAGTGACACTGGTCTGTAGTTTAATGCTTCATGTCTGTCTCTTTTTTTAAAGATTGGGACTACATTTGCTGTTTTCCATGCCTCAGGCAATCTCCCTGGTTCGATAGATGTATTGAATATTGTTGTTAGGGGTACACATAGCACTTCTGTTCCCTCTCTCAATACCCATGGGGAGATGTTATCTGGCCCCATTGCCTTTGAGGTATCTAGCTCACTCAGAAGCCTCTTCACTTCTTCCTCGGTGGTGTGCACTGTGTCCAGCACTTGGTGGTGTGCCCCACCTCTCCGTCTTTCTGGAGTCCCTTCTGTCTCCTCTGTGAACACTTCTTTGAATCTCTTGTTGAGTTCTTCACATTCACGGTCATTTCTTGTTGACTCTCCTCCTTCCTTCCTTAGCCTGATTACCTGGTCCTTGACTGTTGTTTTCCTCCTGATGTGGCTGTACAACAGTTTTGGGTCAGATTTGGCTTTCACTGCTATGTCATTTTCATATTGTCTTTGGGCCTCCCTTCTTATCTGTGCATATTCGTTTCTGGCTCTACGACTGGTCTCCTTATTCTCCTGGGTCCTTTGCCTTCTATATTTCTTCCATTCCCTAGCACACTTGGTTTTTGCCTCCCTGCACCTTTGGGTAAACCATGGGCTCATCCTGGCTTTTTCATTATTCCTGTTACCCTTGGGTACAAACCTCTCCTCAGCCTCCTTGCATTTTGTTGCTACATATTCCATCATCTCATTAACTGGCTTCCCTGCCAGTTCTCTGTCCCACTGAACCCCGTTCAGGTAGTTCCTCATTCCTGTGTAGTCCCCTTTCTTGTAGTTTGGCTTCATTCGTCCTGGCCTTCCTGCTTCTCCCTCCACTTGTAGCTCTACTGTGTATTCGAAGCTTAAAACCACATGGTCACTGGCCCCAACGGGTCTTTCGTATGTGATGTCCTCGATATCTGCACTACTCAAGGTGAATACTAAGTCCAGCCTTGCTGGTTCATCCTCTCCTCTCTCTCTTGTAGTGTCCCTTACGTGTTGGCACATGAAGTTTTCCAGTACCACCTCCATCATCTTAGCCCTCCATGTATCTTGGCCCCCATGTGGGTCCAAGTTCTCCCAATCGATCTCCTTGTGGTTAAAGTCACCCATGATCAGGAGCTTTGCCCTGCATGCATGAGCTCTTCTGGCCACTCTAGCCAGTGTATCAACCATCGCTCTATTGCTCTCGTCGTACTCTTGCCTTGGCCTCCTGCTGTTCTGTGGTGGGTTATACATCACTGCTATTACCACCTTGGGACCTCCAGAGTGAAGTGTTCCCGCTATGTAATCACTTTCTTCTCCGCTGTCTCCTCTCTCCAGCTCATCAAAATTCCAGCGATTTTTGATCAGCAACGCCACTCCTCCACCCCCCCTGTTCCCTCTGTCTTTCTTCA